>NC_061111.1:213937400-214077799 GCF_002878395.1 Capsicum annuum | reverse complement strand
CTAAATCTAATTTTAATTCTAACATGTATATTCTAACTCTAGTATATATCTCTTCCGTACGTCTTAAATTATTGTGCTCTGATACCATTTGTAGGGGGGTGTGCGGATTTAATAGGTATAATAGATTCACTAGATAGGAGGAAGATGCTACCTCTGGTTGACTTGAAATTGTCACTATTTTCAGTTCTTGAAGACTTCATAAGGAAGGAAAGATGAGCTCTTTTTTGGCGGTTAAAGAGAATGAGGGAGAATAGAGATAAATTACATATTAACTATGGCTAAAATGTTGTGGTTTAGCAAAATGAATATGAACCTTTAATTTTTTAAGTGAACATGTGTAACACATTTAATGTGTAACTGGATGAAATAGAGGAGATGAGTACTGGAGGGGAGCCGCTCCCGAATTGTGATTTCCAAATTTGTGCCATTTCGGCCTTTTAAAAAAAATTCATTGTTCCTTTTTTTTTTGCTTCTTTTTTTTCTTAAAAAACTATTTTTGTAACAATTAAATACAATTGCATTGAAATTGTACAATTTGATATAGAATATGTATTTCTATAAGATTTTTATAGAAACTATCTAATTATTATATAGAAATATATATTTATATAAGATGTGTATAAAAACTACATCATTATTATGTAAAATTCTATATAATATGTATGTGTGTATGTATGTATGTATGTATGTGTATGTGTGTATATATATGTAAGAGAAAATACATCAAATCCCCCTCAGCTTGTTAGCAAAACTTACTTTAAACTCTAAACTAATCGGGTAATTACATACCCCCCTTAATAACTTTATTTTGAATTAATTTCAACTCTTACGACTGACGTGACCCAAAAAAAATAAAAAAGTGTGAATTTTTTTTTAAAAGAGCCCACTTTATCCAGTGGAAGAATGATAAAGCTCCTTCCATGGCGAGGTACAACAAGAGAGGCACATGGTACTCTCTTCTCCAAAATCCCTAATATTCCACCATTCTTATTCTTAACAAACGTGTCCCGTTTTCTATTCCATTTTCAGTCAAATCAAGAAGATGATATCTTCGACCCTCTATTTTCTCCCACTTTCAATACCTTACAAACCTAGAAACCAAGAAAAATAAATAAAAAGGAGAAAAATATGAAAATGAAAAAGACCAAGCTTTACTGTTAATTCCGAATTGCCCTTTGTTTTGAGTATCAAAACTTTAATTAAATCGGTGCCTCATCTATCCTCCACCTCTTTGATGAAAATGGTGATGAAAAAAATAATGTGTGTTTGACCAAAATGAAATTGATGTAGAAGAAAGAAAATTGAGTAAAATTTGAATTTTTTTTTAAAATTGGGGGTGGGTGTGCGGTTGTGGGATCGGAGTTTTTTTAATTGAAGGTGAGAGTGCGGTTGATGATGAGGGAAAGAAAGTGGAGAGGTTGAAGAAGAAAACATGTGGGGGGTGGGTAGGGCAGTTGCTAATGAGGGGGTAGGGGGTTGAAGAAGAAAACACCTTGGGGGGTGAGTGGATTGCACATAAAGGGAGGAGGGTGTTTGAAGAATAAAATATTTTAAAAAAAAATTTATATAGAAATTATATATATATGTATAATTGTATTAAATTATATATGAAATAATTATTTTTTAAAAATACTTTTCTTATGTGGCGCTGGCAGGGCGCTGATGTGTGAGCGTATGTATTGCACTCTCCGTAGTAAGAGTGGTATTATGTGTTTAGGAATTCACTTGAAAGTTGTTAAGGGGGTTATATAATTGTCCGATTAGTTTAGAGTCTAAAGTAAGTTTTGTTGACAAGTTGATGGGGGATTTGATGTATTTTCTCTATATGTAACGACCTGAAAATTTGATGAAATATATGAAATTTGTGATTTTATGTGTTTTGACAGTTTTAATCCTCTTCATAGTTGCATTATGGTATTTTTGGGGTGTGGGGATAATTGACATGATTTTTTATGCATTTTGGTGCCTTTTGTACGATATTGTGATTTTTGGTCGCTTCGAGAGCCTTATTTTGAACTTATGTGGATATATTTTGATTAGTGCGATAGATGGCTGAATGGACTGCGCTAACAACTCCAAAATATCTACTTTAGACTGGTAGACCTTTGTTTCGGGTTTTGATGCACCCGAGCTCATTTCAACCTGTTGGGCGAAAAGTTGGAAAATTAGAAATATAAGGTGGGATCCATATTTTATCGAAACTACCTCGGATGGAATATCTTACTTCGCCAAAGCTTCCAAAATGTCAATTTTAGGGTGGTAACATGTTTGGTTGGATTTTGTGATTTTTAAATCTCATTTCGACCCTTGGTTTGGAAAATTGTGATTTCGAATTTTGGGGGTCAACTCTATGAAAATGATTTTTTTTCAAAAATTTGATATCGCCATTGACTATGAACGAATATCAGATACCCCATCTAAGTTCGGCTTGGACTTAAAAAGAAAAAATCTATTTTTTTAAAAGAAAAAGATGGTGTAGTGTATAAAAATAGTCCTTTTGGCCCATTTTCTCCTTTTTTCTTTAGAGTTAAATCCTAAAATAGTGTGAGAGCTTAAAAGTGAAGCTTATGGGAGTTTGGGAAGCTAGATTAACATTTATTTTTTGATTTTGTTACGGATTTAAGGTGAGATTCCATCCTTTCTTACTCTAATTCCTTGATTAATTTTTCAAAACTCCAAAAATCTTAGGGCTTGATTTTAAACCCCAATTTTACTCCTCTTCACTCGAATAATGATTTTGATCTTATAATTACTATTTTTCATTAATTTTATCTTCAAAACAACTTCGATTCTTGATTTTAACATGATTTCAAAGATTTTACTCGGTAAAGCTAAAAAATTTTAATTTGAACCTCGTTTTTTACTTGATTTGACTTGGGTTTTCAGCTGTAGATTTCTAAAAATATGGGAAACACATTTTTGAAGTAAAGTTATCATTTTGCCCTTTTTTTTTTGAAAATTTATTTCAGGGGTCCGTTTTGATCTCGAACCAAAAGCAGTCAATACGTATTTCGTTGGCTTTATTTCATCATATAGATTCTATATTTATTGATTTTAGTCGATTTTGAAATCGTTCATGGAAAGTAAGGTCGTGGATTCGAGGTGCAGCAGACCAATTTCGCCATTCAAGGTAGGTTATAGTTTACTCTTTCAAACTGTGCTGGGTAGTAAATATTGGTACAAAATGTATGTTAAGGTTGGGAACTAATCATGAAATATGTCTATCTATATGTTGTGCCCGTGTAAGAGCCTGAATGTGATGTAATTGTTGAATTTGAGATATTCTGTGATATGTTTGATCGCGCGGTGTCTTACGTGATATTGATAGCTTGAAATACATGTGAATAATTGTATTATGTTGTTAGAAATACTTATCATGGTGCCTTTGACATATTGTGATATATATATATATATATATATATATATATATATATATATATATATACTTTGTGGGCATATGAATTATGTGAAAAATTCATGAATACTGAAAATAGTGAGTGAATGTTGGCTCACGTGATTGTGAACTAGTAACATTGTGGTTGGTGGTGAAAATACATCATATGAATTAGTTGTGAAAAATACACATGTAGATTGGTTATGGAAATACTCATTTTATATGGTTGTGAACATTGCATCATCATTCTCATGTCATTATACGCATCTTATCACTTGTTTGTTTTATTGCTTTATATTTACTTATTATAATGTATGTGTACTTGATTTGTGTCTTAAGTTATGTATGTGCTTTAGAAATACTGGAAACATTGAAAATACTAGAAATATAGAGGTTGTGTGCCAACTCCAAGGTTGTGTGCCAAACCCAAGGTTGTGTCTCAACCTCAAGGTTCTGTGCCAACCTCATGAATTCTCCTCCTCCTTCTCCTCATCATCATATACATTGCACTTGCTTTATTGTGTTTATGTCGTGTTTGTATTTCCATATTGAGTCGTTATCTATCTATTTGTTCTATATCTTGACTTGATAATGTCTAATTATTCTATCTTCCTTTATTTGTACTCGATAATCTTGATTATACATGCTCCTCTTTCGTTCTACTTATATGTGATATTGTGTATATTTGTATCGCTATCTAGTGTGTTGTGGTATTATTATGTACGGATATTATAGAACTATTAGTGCAAGTGGTATGGGCTACCATTGTGGGATATTTTCTGATTGCAGGTGGCGTGTAGTTAATGTATATTTTTTATGCTTTATTTAGTACTTTGCTTGTTCAGCCTATGATACCTACTGAGTACAAGTGGACCGTACTTACGCCTACTGTACCTTTTCGATGTATGTCCTAGCTTGAGTGTGCCTCAGATTGGTTGATTTTGAGTGCCTTCAAATTTACTCAAGGTGGTGGTTGGATATTCATGCGTCCGAATTTCACCCTTATCTTTCTATAGTAGTTGTGTCTTTATTTTATTCGGAGACAGATGTTGACCTCGTGTGGTTTCTGATGCATTTTGACTCATGGTTGTATTAGTAGTTCTTATACTACTGACACTAGGTTTTGGGAGTTATGGCTGCTGTAGTACCCCGTAATTTTTTCTATCTTAATTTCGCTCCTAGAATATCAAGGGTTAGCTTCAAGAATAAATAACCTTTGTTATCTATAAAATTTTCCAGATTTGGACCCTCCATTGTGTAGATAATTGAATAAGCTTTCCATCGATACTAAATTTGCCTAAATCTGATACTCGGTTGAGAAGTTATGACGATTTTAGTAAAGCGGTGTACCATCTTGGCCATCACCGCATCGCGGTGAGGGCTAAATTTCCAATTGTCACATTCCAGTGGACCACTGCGATTAGCTCGCATTGTGTCAAAGTCTAATTTCCCATTTGTCAATTTCCAGTGGGCCAATGCGATTGTACTGAGCCGCATTGATGGCCTAAATGACAATTCAGTAGAGAATCACGATAGTTCCACGTCGCGGAGTACTTCCTGGTCCCAGTTATCTAATTCCAGTTAGCCACCGTGATAGTGGCGCATCGCGGTGGCATGTCAATTCGGAAAAAAATGACTTATTCTAGTTTCGATTAAAAGTTTAAAAGGGTACTTTAGTCAATTCCCAAGCTCCCAATTCATCCAAAATAGAGGATTAAACCCATTCTAAGCATTTTATGCTTATTTTCATCCTTTCTCTCTCAAAGAAAAACCCTAGAGCTTAAAAGCTTCTTCTCTAAGAAATCAAATTCCTCCATTGTTTCTCCAAGAATACTCAAAATTGAGGATTCTCAAATCAAAATAATCAAGAATTCATCTCCAAAAGAACAAATAGAGATCAAGTTCAAGCTTTTGTTAGAGATTTCATCAATTAAGGTATGTGGGGTTTATGAACAAGGATTCTCTTTCATTCTTGTGCCCAAAACCAAGTTTTTATTTCAAATTTACATGATTTTATATGAATTTACATGACTTTTGAATTAGGGTTCATACCCAGTATTGCTATTTGCAAGATTATGAGATTTCAAGTGATTTAAAAGTTGAATTGCATGTTTATTTTCATATTTTCATGCCTATTGTAGTAATTTCCAGATTTTGAGATGAATTACTATTGTTTTCATTACCAAGCATGATTATTAATATGTTTTGACATGAGATTGATGCATGGGTTATTATCCTTAGATTAAACATTATTATTTCAAGAAAGATTATGCTTTAAGCATCAGATTTTCAGTAAAGCTTTGATCTTTAGATCATTAGATAAGATTTGGAATCCACTTTATAGATTTATTACGGATTTCAGAATAGTTTTATTCACAGATTGAATCAGATAAATGCGTAATTGGCTTCGTAATAACCCTTATGCTAGCTTTTTAAAGTGGATTTCCAACAGAATGAGCATATAGATTAAAAAGGGAGTAGTATTTACCATCGAGCGGGGAGTGTGGGATTAGCATGCCCTATCTTTCATTGAACTATGTAGCCAACGTAGGTACATATTATCAGATTATTCCTATTTCTATATGAATGACAGTTACAAATGTGATCACTTAGATTAGGTTATATTCCTTGGCAAAAGTATGACACCTCTCCCCATAGTGAGGTTTTCTCCATAGGGGAACAAGATGTTGGACTCCATGTAAGCTCACATGGTTTATGTCGGTTAGAAGAACCTTCCTTACAGATAAGCTTCAGATAAAGTCTTTTTCTATAATACCCCGAACTTTTCCTTAAGCTTAATTTCGTCTCTAGAAGGCTGAGGAATGACTTCCTAAGTATGTAATGATTAAATCATATAAAGTTTACCTAATTTTGACTTTTTATCATGTGGTAAATTTAATTAGCTTTTCAACGATATAAGATCCGCTCAAATCCGATAACCGGGTAAGAAGTTATGGCTAATTTAAGTTCTAGTCGTAAAAACCATCATTTTAGTGTTTGGCGCATCACGTAGAGGGTATATTTAGCAATTGTCAAATTCCAGTGGAACTTTGCGATAGTGGTGCGTTGTGGAGGACCCTAATTTCCCAATAGTTAATTTCCAGTATCCTAGCGCGATTGTTACGCGTCGCACTGAAGTTCCAGGTCCTAACTAATGGGACAACGCGATTACTCCGCATTACGGTGACTCCCAAATTCCCATTTGTCAATTTCCAGTGAGCCACCACGATAGTGGCGCATCACGGTGTCCCATAAAGTTGGTTTTCCAGTTTAATTTTTCTAGCTTCGTACAGAAGTTAAAAAGGAAACTTTGGACTTTTTTCAAGCCTCTTAAACTGTACAAACATCAGAATTAAGGTCACTACAAGCAACATATGAGATTTTTCTCAAGATTTTCCTCAACCAAAAACCTTAAGCATCCAAATCCTCTTCCAAGAATCTCAAGGGTTCACCATAGATTTTCTAAATTGAGTCATGATTCAAGGTTCCCAAGTCAAAGACTTCAAGAACCCTCATTCAAGAGTACGAATAGAGTCCCAAAAGCTAGTATTCATCCAAAGCTCCTAATTCAAGGTATGGGGGATTTGAACAAGAACACCTCTTTCGTTCTTATGCCCAAATTTTTAGTTTTCTTAAGGAATTTCATATTTTCAAGTTGAAATCATGCCTAGTTTGCTTTATTTTGAGTTTATGTGTTTATGAATTTGTCAAGTCTTAAATTGCACGATTATTTTGTTAAATTTTGATTTGGATTGATAATTCATGCTATAAATTGCACATTCCTATGTTGATATGACATTTTCAAGAATTTCCAAGATTATTGTCATGAATTGAGCCTTATTGTTAAATGGTGATTCGTTCAGAATGAATTATTGATACTTTCTAAAGCGTTTCAAGAAGAGTATTTATATCTCCATGCTATTGAAGTTTTAAAGTTTATTGATGATAAGTCTACCAAGATTTTGAGAAAAGAGTTGATTTTGATCCTAAGCTAAGAGAGAAATCCACACCATTTTGATTTAAGTTAAAGGGAAGCATAGTTGGCTTCCATTACACACTTCTGAACTGTTTAAGGTGGATTTTCTTAAAAGTTCTGAGTTTAATTAAGGGAGTAGTATTTAGCACAGAGTTGGGCTTTATTCGATGCCCCAGAACTACGAGCCACCGTACTATTTGATTTACCCCAAGTGGGTTAAGCTAGTAATCACTAAAAGTAAAGGTTCTACTCCGATGGAAAGGATAGAACAACTCTCCCTAACGTGGGCAATATGTTGGAATCGATGTATCTCACATGGTTTATGTTGGTTAGAAGAAAATCCCGCAGTACTACAAGGTCTTAAAGTGTCAAATTTTTTCTCAAGTTTCCCAGAGTCCCGAGTCTTAAAGTTCCTTAAGTTTTATGTCCTTGAGTTTTAAAGAAGTTCTACTCTTCTCAAGATAAAAGTACGAGTTGAAAGTATATGTATTTTGAAAACTATGATTCTAAGATTTCTAATGTCCTCAAGTGTCATAATATTTAAGTTCCAAAGAAGTTTTTTGCTTTCATAAGATTAAAGGGTATGCTCTGAAAGGTGTTGTTTTAAGACTTTATCTAGTTTACAAGTTGAGAACAAAGAAAGAATACAAATTTAGAATAAAGCATAATGACTCACATGATTTATATTAAATGTTTCCTTATTTATGATTTATGAGATTCAGTCTTCAGTTTTTTTTTCAAGCTATGTGAGTCAATTACAATCGCATGCATATTTTCTATAAAGTTTGATAATATTGATTATTTAATTGGATACACCCCCATATACTCAGTACATCATCAAAGTACTAATACACATATACATCTGTGTGCTACATTGTCTCATAATGTAGGTTCAGGTGCTCAGTCCCAGCCGCATCAGTGATCCCGAGTACCTTGCCTACATTCCTACAGTGGTGAGTCCTCATGGTTTGAGGACTCATTTTCCATACATTTAGTATTGTTAGCAGTTGTCTTATTTCCTTTCATTTTAGTATGAGTCAGTTGGGGATCTGTCCCAATGGCTCCCTAGTTTCTTAAGTAGTAGAGGCTTTGTCAGACTAGATTATCAGTATGTTTAGACTTTCAGTATTTTGACTATTCAGATAAGTTATCTTCGTATCTCTCATGATTATGATATGACATATTTCATTATTTTGCTCTCATTACGTTGAAGTAAGTATTTAGACTTAGTACCAGGCTCAAAGGGTTAGCTTGGGGCTACTTGTAGCCTTAAGCACCGTGTGACGCTTCGGGATGAGATTTTGGGGCATTACAAACTTGGTATCAGAGCCTAAGTTTAAGGAGTCCTAGGGAGTCTGACAAGCCGCATTAAGTAGAGTCTTGATCATCGGTGTGTAGCGCGCCACATCTATAAGCAAAAGGCTACAAAAAATTTTAGGAAAAAGTCTTCTCTTTCCTTCAGAATCTATCGTGCTTACAGTTATCTCTCTCAACTATTAATTCATGCTTTCTCATTTCAAAAAATTCCTCCTCAAAGAACGAATGCCCGCAGAAACAATAATGAGCAACCCCAGCCTGTTATCCCTTGAATAAGATTGTATCTTATGCTAAGTTTCGGAAGGACTTTTAAGCGTTAGCCCAAGCAGTCACCGCGAATGCTCAGGCCAATAACCAAGCCGCAGTTCTGTATCAACAGAGAGGTGACCTAGCTGCTGCTAGGATCCGTGATTTTATGAGGATGAATTCGCCAGAGATCTATGGGTCTAAGATAAGTGAGGACCCACAGTTGTATCTCAAGGAGGTGAGGAAGATCACACAAGTGATGCATATTTCTGAGGAAGAAAGTGTTGAGCCGGTGTCTTATAGGTTGAAGGAAATTGCTTCTGACTGGTTTGTTGCATGGAGGAAGAATAGAGGGGAAGATGCTGCCCCTATCACTTGGCAGGTATTCCAGGATGAATTCTTGGACAAGTTCTTCCCGCTTAAGATGAGGGAAACGAAGATTGAAGAGTTTATGAACTTAAGATAGGGTTCCATGACTGTTAAAGAGTATTGCCTTAAGTTCAACCAGCTATCTAAGTATTCTCCAGATTTGATTTTTGACACCCGAGATAGTATGAGTCAGTTCGTGATTGGAGTATCTGGACTGGTGTTGAAAGAGTGTAGGACTGCTATGCTCAATAGGGATATAGATCTTGCTAGGCTGATGATACATGCCCAGCAAATAGAGGCAGACAAGATAAGGGAGAGATATAGAGTAAGGGGAAACAAGAGGGCTAAATTCGAGCAGCATGAGTATGGTCAGGCTAGGTCCCATGGAGAGAACCATCCACAGTTTCAGAGTCGTTCGTCTATGCCAGCGCCTTCGTCAGCTAGTGCTTCCACGTCTAAAAATAGGCAGGAGTAAGGGAACATGCCTTCTATGTCCAGGTCCCAGAAGAGTGTAAGTAACAGGCCTAATTATCCTCCTTATGCTAAGTGTGGTAGGACCTATCCCGGCGAGTGTTTGGCAAAGAGCAACAAGGTTGTTTTGGTTGTGGCAAGATGGGCCACAGACTTAGAGAGTGCTCGCATGCTAGGCAGGGGAATAGAGATGCCCGACCTCAGTACTAGTCCACTAGTGCACCAGCTCCTGTAGCTCGTCTAGTCCCTCCTCAGGGCGCTTCATCTAGTACGGCTGGCGGTCAGTACTAGAACAGGTTCTATGCCTTACCATCCTACCAGGAGAAAGAGTATTCTCCCAATGTTGTTACTGGTATACTCCGTGTCTTTCACTTTAATGTACATGTGTTGTTGGACCCCGGGTCAAGTTTCTCTTATGTGACCCTACTTGTTGCTGTGAATTTTAAAATGAGCCCCGAAAAGATTCCTAAGGCTTTCCTAGTTTCTACTCTAGTAGGGGAGCCAGTTATTGCTAAGCAAGTGTATAAAAATTACCCTATTACTGTTCTTCATAAAGTTATATTGGTGAATTTAATAGAGTTGGACATGGTGGATTTTGATGTTGTTCTGGGTATGGACTAGCTTCACTCTTGTTATGCATCTATAGACTGTCGTACCTATATAGTTAAGTTCCAGTTTCCTGATGAATCAATTTTTAAGTGATCCGGGAGTTCTATATCTCCCAAGAGTCATTTCATCTCCTATCTTAAAGCCAAATAACTTATATCCAAAGGTTACATCTATCACCTAGTTTGAGTTAAAGACACTAAGTCTGAGGCCCCAACTATTCAGTCAGTCAACATTGTTAATAAGTTTCCTGATGTCTTTTTGAAAGATCTCCCAGGGTTTACCTCCCGATAGAGAGATAGAATTTAGGATTGACCTTCTTTCCAATACTCAACCTATTTCTATTCCTCCCTACTACATGGCACCCGCAGAGCTTAAGGAGTTGAAAGAGCAACTCAAAGATCTGTTAGATAAAGGTTTTATGAGGCCTAGTGTCTCTTCTTGGGGCGCACCTATCTTATTCGTACGGAATAAAGATGGTTCTTTACGTATGTGCATTGACTATCTTTAGCTTAATAAGGTCACAGTCAAGAATAAGTACCCTCTTTCTAGAATTGATGACCTGTTTGATCAATTGCAAGGTACAAGTTATTTCTCCAAGATAGACCTTAGATCTGGCTATCACCAACTTAGAGTCAAGGAATGTGACATTCTAAAGACAACCTTCCAACCTCGTTACGGTCACTTTGAGTTTCTAGTTATGTTTTTCGATCTAATCAATTCTCCATCAGCTTTCATAGACCTCATGAATCGTGTGTTTAAGCAATATCTCGATATGTTTAATAGTATTAATAGATGATATCCTGGTGTACTCTCATACCGAGAATGACCATGCAGATTATCTTAGAATTATCCTGCAGACTCTTAGAGATCATCAATTATTCGCCAAATTCAGTAAGTGTGAGTTTTGGCTAATGTTCGTAGCTTTTCTGGGTCATATTATTTCAGTCGAAGGCATTAGAGTTGATCCCCAAAAGATAAAAGTTGTAAGAAATTGGCCTAGACCCACTCTTTGTCTGACATAAGGAGTTTTTTAGGTCTATCTGGCTATTACCACCGTTTTGTTGAAGGTTTATCTTCTATTGCATCTCCCATGACCCGATTGACCCAAAAGAGAGTTAAGTTCCTTTGGTCAGATTCCTGTGAGAAGAGTTTTCAGGAGTTGAAGACTCGACTTACTTCAGCCCCAGTGTTGACACTGTCTAATGGTACAGATGGGTTTGTGGTGTATTGTGATGCCTCTAGAGTTGTTTTGGGTTGCGTGTTGATGCAAAGAGGTAAGGTTATAGCCTATGCCTATAGACAATTGAAGCCGTATGGAAAGAATTACCTAACCCATGATTTAGAGTTAGCTGTTGTGGTCTTTGCATTGAAAATCTAATTACACTACCTATATGGTGTTTATGTTGGTGTCTTTACTGATCACAAGAGTCTGCAATATATATTTATTCAGAGGGAGTTGAATCTTAGGCAGAGGAGGTGGTTAGAATTGCTAAAAGATTATGGTATGAGTGTGGTTTATCATCCAAAAAAGGCCAATATAGTGGCAGATGCCCTTAGTAGGTTGTCTATAGGTAGTGTTACTCATGTAGAGGAAGATAATAAGGAGTTAGCTCATGATGTACATCATTTTCCTAGACTGGGTGTTAGGTTGCTTGATTCCGCTAAGGGAAATATTTTGGTGCAGAGTAGTTCTGAATCCTCTTTAGTTTTGGAAATAAAGAAGAAGCAAGACAAGGATCCTAGTTTGGTCAGACTGAAGGAGTCAATTAAAGACCAAAAGGTAGAGGTTTTATCCCAAGGGGGAGATAACGTATTGAGATTGCATGGCAGATTGTGTGTTCCTAGTGTTGATGATTTGAGGTAGAGAATTATGGAAGAAGTGCATGGCACATGATATTATATTCATCCCGACGCTATCAAGATATACCGTGACTTGCGGGAAATCTATTGATAGAGTGGCATGAAATAGGATATAGCAGCATTTATGGCAAAGTGTGTAACGTGCCAATAGGTTAAGGTATAGCACCAAAGACCTGGTGGTGTCATGCAAGAGTTTGGTATTCCTATTTGGAAGTAGGAAGAGGTAAATATGGATTTCGTAGTTGGTTTACCTCTTTCGCGTCATCAACATGATTCTATTTGGGTTGTTGTAGACCGGCTGACTAAGTCAACGCATTTTTTTCCTGTGCATACATCTTATACAGCTGAGGATTATGCTAGATTGTATATTTGGGAGTTAGTCAGGTTGCATGGAGTCCCCTTGTCTATCATTTCGAATAGGGGTACTCAGTTCACTTCGTAGTTTTAGAGAGCTTTCCAGAGAGGTCTTGGTACCCAGTTCGTTTGAGTTCTGCTTTTCACCCGCAAACTGATGGTCAGGCTGAGAGGACCGTCCAGACCCTAGAGGATATGTTGAGGGTATGTGCTCTTGATTTTAAAGGTAGTTGGGATAAGCATTTGCTACTGATTGAGTTTGCGTATAACAATAGTACCAAGCTAGCATCAAGATAACACCATTTGGGGCTTTGCATGGGAGAAGATATAAATCACCTATAGGTTAGTTTAAAGTAGGTGAAGCTATGTTGGTTGGACCTGATATTGTGTTTGAGGCTATGGAGAAAGTGAAGTTGATTAGAAAAAGGTTGAAGACAACTCAGAGTCATCAAAAGTCATAAACAGATGTGAGAAGAAGAGACCTTGAGTTTAGAGTTAATGATTTGGTGTATCTAAAAATTTCGCCCATGAAAGGGGTGAACAGGTTTGTTAAGAAGGGAAAGCTTAGTCTTCGATATTTGGGCCCCTATAGAATCCTAAGTCGTATGGGAAGAATAGCCTATGAGCTTGAGTTGCCAGCAGAGTTATCAACTGTGCATCCTATCTTTGATGTCTCCATGATTAAGAAGAACATTCGTGATTCCGTTGTAGTAGATCCTTCAGAGAGCCTAGATATCCCTACTGGCCTTTAGTTTGAAGAGATTCCAGTTGATATTCTAGACCACCAGATCCGTAGACTGAGGAACAAAAAAGTTCTCTTGGTAAAAGTGTTGTGGCAAAACCAGTCTGTTGAGGGTGCTACTTGAGAAGCAGAAGCAGACATGCAGGCTAAGTACCCGCACCTCTTCTCCATAAGTTCAGATCAAACTGAAGGTACTATTCTCTATTAATTCATCCCCTTTCTAATCGAAGTTGCAGCAATATAACCATTCTTATTATCAGTTTATGCATTCTCTGAATTATTCAAGAGTTTAGAATGATATAGAGTCAGTTTAACAAGTTGTTTCAGCTATGCATACTCAATTTCCTCCGTACTCTTAGCTTGATAAACGATATTTGAGGATGAATATTCCCAAGAGGGAGGTATTGTAATACCCCAAACTTTTCCTTAAGCTTAATTTCATCTCTAGAAGGCTAAGGAATGACTTCCTAAGTGTGTAATGTTTAAACCATATAGAGTTTCCCTAATTTTGACTTTTTATCATGTGGGAAATTTAATTAGCCTTCCAACGATATAAGATCTGCCCAAATCCGATAACCGGGCAAGAAGTTATGGCTAATTTAAGTTCTAGTCATAAAACACCATTATTTTAGTGTTTGGCGCGTTGCGTAGATGGTCTATTAGCTCACATATGGGCAAGACGTTGGAATCCATGTAGCTCACATGGTTTATATCGGTTAGAAGAAACTCCCGCAGTACTTCAAGGTCTTAAAGTGTCAAAGTTTTTCTCCCGTTTCCCAGAGTCCCAAGTCTTAAAGTTCCTAAAGTTTTAAGTCCTTGAGTTTTAAAGAAGTTCTACTCTTCTCATGATAAAAGTACGAGTTGAAAGTATATGTATTTCAAAAACTATGATTCTAAGATTTCTAATGTCCTCAAGTGTCATAATCTTTAAGTTCCAAATAAGTTCTATGCTTTCATAAGATTAAAGGGTATGCTCTGAAAGGTGTTGTTTTAAGCCTTTATCTAGTTTACAAGTTGAGAACAAAGAAAGAATATAGATTTAGAATAAAGCATAATGACTCACATGATTTATATTACATGCTTCCTTATTTATGATTTATGAGATTAAGACTTCAGTTTTTTTTTCAAGCTATGTGAGTCAATTACAACCGTATGCATGTTTTATATAAAGTTTGATAATATTGATTATTTAATTGCATACACCCCATATACTCAGTACATCCTCCAAGTATTGATTCATATATACGTCTATGTGCTACATTGTCTCATAATGTAGGTTCTGGGGCCCAGTCCCTGCCGTGTCAGTGATCCCTAGTACTTTACCTACATTCCTACAGTGGTGAGTCCTTATGGTTTGAGGACCCATTTTCCAGACATTCAGTATTGTTAGTAGTTGTTTTATTTCCTTTCATTTGAGTATGAGTCAGTTGGGGATCTGTCTCAATGGCTCCCTAGTTTATTGAGTAGTAGAAGCTTTGTCAGACTTGATTATCAGTATATTTAGACTTTCAGTATTTTGACTATTCAGACAAGTTCTCTTCGTATCTCTCATGATTATGATATGGCATATTTTATTATTTTGCTCTCATTACCCTCAAGTAAGTATTTAGACTTAGTAGTAGGCTCAAAGGGTTAGCTTGGGGCTACTTGTAGTCTTAAGCACCGTGTGACGCTCCAGGATGAGATTTTAGGGCATTACATTTTCCTAATAATAAAAGATTTCAAAATTGTTTTAAAGTATCTCCCTAAAGTTTTAAGCTTACAGCATAACAGAAAAGAATAACAGAAAAGCTTTTAGCAAACTAAGTGTAAAGGCTCATAACTTTATTCAGGATATGCTTTACAGAAAGATATTTGCTACAGACTATAGCTTTCGGATTTAAGATATAGAAGTGAGCCCTTTTACACTTAGACAGTATGATTTACAGACAGAACATTAGTACAACTTTCAAAACTAAATGTTATGACTCACTATATTTACAAAGTATGATTTGTTATTCATGATTATAGATTTCAGTTTTCAGATATTCTAGCTTATGTGAGTCATTTAAATTTAGCATGCATTTTTTTGCAAATTGATATAAATGTTGTGATAATGTTTGACTTATGCATTCACCCCCATATACTTAGTACATCCTCAAAGTATTGATCCACATATACGTCTATGTACTGTATTATCTCATAATGTAGGTTCAGGTACTTAGTTTTAGCAGCATGAGTGATTTCAAGCATCTCCATCTACATCCCGAAAGTTGGTGAGTCCTTATATTTTGTTGACTTATTCATTCAGTTTATTTTTAGCTTAACAGATTAGATGATTAGTATTTTCAGATAGTTCGAGTTAGCTGGGGGTTTATCCCAGTAACTCTCTAGTTATTAGTAGTAGAGGCTTGTCAGACTACTAGATTTAATTCAGACTTACAGTATTTGTTTTTTTAGAGATTATATTTAGATTATTCTTAGTTATTTCAGACGAATTTTCACATTTAGTATGACTATTACGTCTATATTTTCCTTGTTATGAGATTCATACTTAGTAGAAGGCAGTCAGGGTTAGCTTAAGGCTACTCATAGTCTTGAACACTGTGTGATATCTTGGGACTAGTCCTAAGGTTTATAAGAGTCCTAGGAAGTCAGACAAGCCGCGTTACGTAGAGTCTTGGCCATGGGTGTGAAGCGTGCCACATTTATGAGCAAGAGGCTATAAGACGTTTTTAGGAAATTATCTCTTTTTTTCATGACCTATCATGATTACAGTATCTCTATCTACTTTTAACTCATGCTTTTATGTGACAATTGAATATGTCTCCTCGCTGAGCTAACGCCCATAGAAATGATAACCAGCCACATCAGCCTGCTGATCTTCTGAATGAGAACGTATCTAATATTGAGTTTCAAGATGCCTTTCAAGCGTTGGCCCAGGCAGTGAATACAATGTTGAGGGCAACCATTAGGCTGTAGTCCCATTTCATCAGAATGGTGATTTAGCAGCAGCCAGAATTAGAGATTTCATGAGAATGAATTTGCTAGAGTTCTTTGGGTCGAAAGAAGGTAGGACCCATAACTTTATTTAGATGAGGTGAAAAAGATTAGCCAGATTATGCATATTTCTGAAGAAGAGAGTGTAGATTTAGTATTCTATAGATTGAAGGATATAGCGTATGATTGGGTAGTTATGTAGAAGAATGTTAGAGATGAGAATGCAGTTCCCATGAGTTGGCAGGTATTTTGAGATACTTTTCTAGATAGGTTCTTTCCGAGTGAAATAAAAGAGGCTAATATAGAGGAGTTTTTGAACTTAAGGAAGGGCTCAATGGTAGTGGATACGTACTGCCTTAAGTTCAATCAGTTGTCTAAGTATGCCCCTGATACGATGGCTGATCCTAGGGCAAGTATGAGTAAGTTTGTTACTGGCATATCTAGCTTGGTAGTTAAGGAGTGTAGGACAGCCATGCTTATTGGAGACTTAGATATTGCTAGATTGATAATTAATGCTCAGCAGATTGAGGTAGAGAAGTTGAAAGGAAGAGAAAGGGGAAATAAGAAGGCTAGAATCGATCAGTTTAAGTATGGTCAGACTAGGCCTCAAGGGGGAAATCGTTCATAGTTTCTAAACCATTCATCTATGCCAGCACCATCTTCAGCTAGTGCTCCCACTCTCAGAGCTAGGAAAGAGCAGTGGGGTAAGTCTTCTATGTCCAGATCTTAGAATAATGTGAGTGGAAGACCCAGTTACCCTCCATGTGCTAAGTGTGGTAAGAATTATCCTGGTGAGTGTATGTTGGGACAGAAAGGTTGTTATGGTTTTGGTAAGTTAGGCCATAGAATTAGAGAGTGCCCGTATACTAAATAGGGGAACAGAGATGTTCCTCCCCAGACTCAGGCTACTAGTACACCAGCTCCTCTAGTTCGCCCAGTCCCTCCTCAGGGCATATCATCTAGTACTAGTGGCGGTCAACGCCAGAATTGGTTTTATGCTTTACCATCCAGTTTGGAGTAGGAGGATTCACCAGATGTTATTGGTATGCTTCTTGTCTATCATCTTAATGTTTGTGTGTTGTTAGACCTTGGGTTAAATTTTTCTTATGTAACCCCGTTAGTTGTAGTAAATTTTGAGATAGGTCCTGAAAAGATCCCTGAGCCCTTCTTGGTTTCTACCTCAAAGGGTGAGTCGGTTGTTACCGAATGAATCTATAGAAAGTGTCCTATCACTGTCCTTCATAACATCATGTTAGCAGACCTAATACAGTTAGATATGGTTGACTTTGATCTTATTCTTGATATGGATTGGCTTCATTCCTGTTATGCATCTATATATTGTCGCACCTGAGTGGTGAAGTGTCGGTTTCCAGATGAGCCAGCCTTTGAGTGGGAAGGAAATTTAGTATCTCCCAAAAGCCATTTCATATCTTATCTTAAAGGTAGAAAGTTGATCTCTAAAGGGTGTATCTATCAACTAGTTCGAGTCAAAGACACTAAGTCTGGGACTCCAAAAGTTTAGTCAGTCAGTGTAGTCAATGAGTTTCCTGATTTTTTCTGTAAGATTTACCAGGGGTACCTCGTGATAGGGAAATAGAATTTGGTATTGACCTTCTTCCAGATACTTAGCCTATATCTATTTCTCCTTATCGTATAGCTCCAACCGAGATTTAGGAATTAAAAGAGCACCTTAAAGATCTCTTAGATAAAGGTTTCATAAGGCTTAGTATTTCTCCATGGGGCGCTCCCGTCCTATTCATGCGAAAGAAAGATGGTTCTTTACGTATGTGCATTGACTATCGTCAATTGAATAAAGTTACAGTAAAAAAAATATCCTCTTCCTTGAATTGATGACTTATTTGATCAACTCCAAGGTGCCAGTTACTTCTCCAAGATAAACTTAGATCCGGCTATCATCAACTTAGAGTAAGGGAATGTGATATTCCAAAGATAGCCTTCAGAACCCGTTATGGTCATTTTGAGTTTCTAGTCATGTCCTTTGGTCTTACAAATGCCCAAGCAACTTTCATAGACTTGATGAACGGAGTGTTCAAAGAGTATCTGGACATGTTTGTCATAGTCTTTATTGATGATATTCTCGTCTAATCTCATAGTGAGGATAATCATGTAGACCATCTTAGAATTGTATTGCAAACTCTTAGAGATCACCAGTTATTCGCCAAATTCAGTAAATGTGAATTTTGGCTAAGATCAGTAGATTTCCTTGGTCATATTATTTCCAATGAGGGAATTAGAGTTGATCCCCAAAAGATAGAAGCAGTAAGAAATCGGCATAGACCTATTTGTCCACGAGACATTAGAATTTCTTGGGTTTAGCTGGCTATTACAGACGTTTTGATGAGGGTTTATCATCTATTGCTATTGAAAGACTATGACATAAGTGTTCTATATCATCCGGGCAAGGCCAATATAGTGGAAGATGCTCTCAGTAGGTTGTCCATGGGTAGTGTTTCTTATGTTGAGGATGGTAAGAAGAAGTTAGTTCAGGAAGTTCATCAGCTTACCAGACTAGGTGTCTGTTTGGTTGATTCGGCTGAGGGTAGCGTATGGGTGCAAAATAGTTTGGAATTATATTGAGTTTTCGAGGTAAAAGAAAAAAAGGACAGAGATCTTAGTTTAGTTAAGCTGAAAGACTCCGTCAGAGATCAGAAAGTGAAGGTTTTCTCCCAAGGGGGAGATGGTGTGTTACTCTACCAGGGTCGACTTTGTGTGCCAGGTGTAGATGGCTTAAGGCATAAAATTCTTGCAGAAGCGCATGGTGTGAGTTACTCAATTCATCCTGGGGACACTAAAATGTACCGCGATTTGCAGGAAGTCTATTGGTGGAGTGGGATGAAGAAGGACATTACATAGTTTGTGGCTAAGTGCTCTACATATTAGCAGGTGAAGATTGAGCACTAAAAGCCTAGTAGGTCTATGCAGTAGTTCAGTATTCCCACTTGGAAGTGGGAGAAAGTAAACATGGATATTGTGACGGATTTGCCTCGTACTTGTCTTCAGCATGACTCAATTTGGGTCAATGTGGACAGGATGACCAAATCAGCCCATTTCTTGCCAATTTATACTTCTTATTCAGCCGAGGACTATGCCAGGCTCTATATCAGAGAGCTGGATTGGTTACATGGTGTTCCATTGTCCATCATTTCAGATAGAGGTACGCAGTTCACCTCTTACTTTTGGAAAGCCTTCTAAAAGGGTCTTAGTACCTAAGTTCACCTCAGTACAACCTTTCACCCTCAGATAGATAGTCAAGCAGAAAGGACCATTCAGACCTTAGAAGAGTTGGGATGACCACTTGCCTTTGACTGAGTTCGCGTATGATAACAACTATCATTCCAGTATTCAGATAATTTCATTTGAAGCTCTTTCTAGGAGAAGATGTAGATCTCGCATTGGTTGGTTTGAGGTAGTTAAGGCCATGGTATTGGGGCCTGACTTAGTGTTTGACGCTTTAGAGAAAGTACAGTTAATCAGATAGAGGCTTAAGACAGCTCAGAGCTGACAGAAATCTTATGCACAGTGAGAAGGAAAGATCTTGAATTTGAGATTGGTGATTATGTGTATTTAAAAATCTCTCCCATGAAGGGGGTGAAGAGGTTTGTAAAAAAATAGAAGCTGAGTCCCTGATATGCTGGTCCATACAAAATTCTGATTCATTTCAGAAAGGTAGCCTATGAGCTTGAGTTACCAGTAGACTTAGCATCAGTGCACCCAGTGTTTCACGTTTCCTTGCTAAAGAAGTGCATAGGTGACCCAATAGTTGTAGTCCTCGTAGAGAGTGTAAATGTTCAGAACAGTCTCTCTTATGAGGAAGTTTCAATCGAAATCCTTGATTGTCAGATTCACAGACTAAGGAACAAAGAAGTTCCTTTGGTCAAAGTTCTTTGGCGGAATCAGTCCGTTGAGGGAGCTACTTGGGAAGCAGAAGCAGACAGGCAAACCAAGTATCCTCACCTCTTCTCCATAAACTCAGACTCAGCCAAAGGTAACAGTCTTCCTTGGATTTACTCTATTCCATGCTCAGTTACAGCTACATAACATTCTCATATCATTCATGCATTCATGAAATAGTTCAGTCATGTGTTAGGTCTCCAAAATTCAGTCATGCTTCAGTTATGCATGTCAGTGTAAGTACAGTTCCTCATTTTCTCTCAGTTTAGTTAGTCTCATTCGAGGGCGAATGTTCCCAAGAGGGAGATATTGTAAGACCCCATAAAGTCCTAGTTATTTCAGTCCTATATAACATACCATAAGAGGTCCCAGACTTAGAAAAATTTCAGCGAAGTGTTGACACTTAGTCTCATTTTGGCCTCAATATTTCAATGGCATCATTTACAATCTTTCTGACCTTATATTGTCAATTTTTAAATTGATTCATGATCAGGGATGTCAATAGATCATATTGGGTGAGTTTTGGAATTTTCAAACATTGTTTGAGTCGTGTTTGGATGGACAAAACAGCAAGCCAATGCGATCTTGATGCATCACATTGGCTATCGCGTCGTACCCATCGACACGATGCATCGGTGATCGCATTGACCCCATCAACTCGATGTGTCACCTATCGCATCACTAGGATTTTTTTGCTCATTAACTTATGAGTTTTCAAGGGCATTTAGGTCCTTTTTCCCTCACCCAATTCAGCCAAAACATGAAATTAAGCTCCCAAAAGGGCAAAATACATTCATTCTTCATAGATCCTCTCAAGAACAAAACCCTAGGTTCATCAACCTCAAGTCTAAATTATAAAAAATCCCCAAAAATATTTATGAAATAATTAATCAAGGTATGTTAGGTGTTCATCATTGGGTTTCCTTCCACCCTTGGAGTTCAAGAATCTTTTTTAAAACTTAAATTATGATTTCCATGTTATGGATTGAATTATGCTCATGTTTGTGTTTTTGTATGGGTTTCAATTCAAGATTTAATTATAAGTTTCATGAACATAAGATAACATGTGTGTGATTGATGTAATTCCTATGTTAAACCCTTGGAATTGCAAGTTTAAGTTGTAGTCATGATGCTTATGTGTTGTTCATTATCATGTACAATAATTATGCCCCCAAGTGTTTGATAGAATGTCCATGTGAATTGAATAGTATAATCATGACATGTTAGCATGTGTTCTCATTTATGTACAAGCTCATGACCTCCAAGTATTTGACAAAATATCTCAGTGAATGAATTGTGAACAATTGACTATTGCTATGCTTTCAAGATTTGTTATGTTTTATTATTGATGCTATTGAGTCCCGGGGGTATTTATTACCCGAAATCTAGTGGTTTACTTAGTTACAATAGTTATAGAATAGTTCCAATAAAGGTCAAGAACAATATTAATTAGTTAGTAACAGAACTCAGTGAACTTAGTCCAGTCCAGTCAGTCACCACGATCAGTGTTAGTTCAGTCAAGCCTAGTACAATCTAGTGATTAGTTTAGTGTTGATTTAGTTGAGAGTAGGATTCAACACTGAGCGAACCCAGGGATGGGGGAATTCCTGCCATCAGAGGATTTGACCCTTAGTAGCAGTCCCTGCATTATAGAACTACGTAGCCAGCATAGGGTAGGTCGTCCTCCTGCCAAACTAGGGTTGACACAATCATATATATATTTCATGAGTCTTCCTGTCAGATTAGGGTTGACCCAACATTTTTAGTATCCCGTGGTAAGGTGCTAACACTTTCCAACTGGGGTCACAGGTTGGACCCCAACTCAGTCTATAATAAGGGTATCTCGGTTAGATGAACACTCCTACAGTTACAGTTTCAGTCTTAGTATTTAGTAAAGAACTCATTCAGTTCTACAGAACTATGACTATCAGTTATCAGTTACTCAGTAGTATAATCTCAGATACATGATGTATATCTACATGCGCAGTATTGCATGTTCAGTAGTTACAGTTTTGCATGTACTCTCATCCAGTTACTTCATTATGTTCATTCAGTCAGTTATCATCTCATGCATATGTACCCATGTATATCAACCTTACCTCACTTAGCATACCAGTACATTCCATGTTTTGATGCATACTCTCTTTTACTCTATGATGTCTCATATCATAGGTTCAGAAGCACGAGTTCCTGATCATACTTAGCAGCTCAGGTATCAGCGGCAGATTCAGTAGTGAGTCCTTATCCATCGAGGATATTATTTTATTTCATCATTTTAGCAGATTTAGTATGTTTAGTAGTTGGAGTTAGTTGGGGACTTGTCCCATCAACTCCACTTTCAGACAGTTAGAGGCTTTTGGACTATATTATTTCATACAGATATTTAGTATTTTCAGTATTATTATCAGTATTCAGTATTTATTTTCAGTTTATGAACCTTATAGCATTTTCAGCCTAACTTCTGCATATGTTTTTAGTATTATTATTCAGTGCTCACAGTAGGTACCGGTCATGGGTTAGCTTGTGATCCTTTGGGGTCGTAAGCGCCGTGTAACGTCCGGGGTGTAGTCTCGGGGCATTACAGCTAGTCCATTAATTTAGGCTATAAATGATGACCCCACTTTACTAAGTCCAAGATATTATCATATTCTAGAGGTCCAAAGTAGAGCCACATGTCGAATGATGTGGCATGCTAAGTCAAGTAAAGGAGCCAATAGAACCATGCCACGTGTTAAAATGATGCAGCAGGCCTAGTGAAATTAAAAGCCCATAAAAGGCGCCACGTCACTTAAATTTGATTGGTCAAAGGAAGTTCGTCTTCATCATGACTCTTACCTTTCCACAACTATAAATAGGTGTCTCATAATTCAGAAAAGGACCAAGAACTGTAACAAGAAGCAAGAGAAAGCTCGTGGATCAAACACCATAATTTCTCTATAAATCTCAAGTATTCAAATTCAATTCATCAAGATTCAAGATCAAGACCGAAAAATCCAAAAACAAGATCAAAAGCCCTTGCATTCAAGCACAAGCCAAGATCAAGTCCATGAAATCAACAAATCAAGTTCAAATTCAAGATCGAACTTTAAGACCTTGAATTTATATTTGAAAAGGCGAATAAGAGGATTTATAATGATTTTAACACTCACATTGAAATCAATAAATTGATTGTTTCAATATTTTTCTTGTCTCGATTATTATTTTCGGTCTCAAAATTTTATTGTGTAGCAGAGATATCTAGATATACTTGTTAATATTAAGAATGAGTCCACTTCAAATTCTTCACCACTTTAAAAATTCTAAAAAGATAAATATATTGAATAAAATTTTATTCAAAAAAGTTAAAATTCTATCTAATATATTATATTACACAAGTTTTTCCTATAAAGTTATCTAAAAATACATGCAACATTGTAGTAATTTTTCCTCAACTATCCATCTTCAATGAATTGAGACGTTAAGATTTTAGAGTCTTATGTTTAGTGATTCTTTAATAACTTAAAAGTGATATGAATAAATTACTTATGAATAGTGAAATCAAGTAAAATTTATAAGTATGTATAAAGTTTATGAATGCCTAGGAAATTACCATAACCCTACAAATTGGTATTTTTCAATTAACAAAATTTATACTCTGTTCCGTTTAAAGTAGGCAACTACGAAAAACAACAGATTGTAAATCATGCATAAGGTTATTACTTTTAATAGTTAGGGTTTAAGTGAAGACTTTTTAAAGCAATCGGACTATGAGGATTTCTATTTTTTTTTTAAATTCAATTTTAATAAGGGAATTACCCACTAGAAATGGAAGATTTAGTACAACTATTTTTCAAAAATATCATTTTACTATTTTTCAAAAATATCAAAAAAATGATGAGAATATAACTTTTGTAATGATTTTCTATAAAATTAATTGCGTAGTAATTTCAAAGCCTCAATGTAAACAGAAAGAATTTGTTTTTAGGCCTTAAAGATGAGGAATTACCGATCATAACATATTGATCTTTAAAATTTAGTCACAACAATCGCCAAACATGAAGAACTTTAAGGTCATAAGTTAAAAGAAGCCAAAGTTCTTTCCATGGACAAGAGGTAACTAAATTTGGAGCTACTCTTCCGATTTAGATTGGACCGGACCGATAAATCCTCACAAACTATGTTAAAAAACATGTACTCACTATCTATTATGGACACTTAAAATAATAATGAATTATATATTTTATCAAAATAACAATATTAATTAGGAGTTTTGAAATGAGTGATGATAAATAGTATTTCAGGAAAAAATATAGAATTAATTATTTATGTTAGTTCCAAATCTATTTGTCATGATTATGTTAGTCTAATATCATTTATGTTATAGTCGGATAAGTTATTCTGCATATTACACAGTAAAATAATCATAAGTTTCAATCTTATAAGATATCTTAATTTATGAAAAAAAAAGGTATTCGAATTGACTTATTTTAAGTGTTTTAAAATAATTTTAAAATATCTAAGAAATATAAAGGGTGCTTTTAAACACCTATTTTTAAGTTAAAAGGGAACCAAAACAAACTAAAAAACAAAAGTTAAAGTTTTTTTTTTTTTTAAAAGTCAATCCAAAAATGCTCTAATTTTGTCTATCCCATCGTTAATTCCAAATGATCACTCAAGGGGTGCGTTTTGTTTTATGTCGGTGTTGGTTGAAATGATCACTCAGGGGTGCGTTTGTATTATGCCGATGTTGGTTGGAATGATCACCCAGGGGTGCGCTTGTTATGCCGGTGTTGGTTGAAATTTTGAGTTATGAGGGAGGAAAGTACAAGATAAGAATCAACCCCTCATCGATGAAGTAAAAGTTCAGTTAGTTAAAAATTTGATTTGTATTGATCATGTATACAAACTGAAATTATTTTAAATTTTTGAGAATATTTTTAAGTGAAAAAAGTAAAGTTACATTTCAAAAATTTATGATCAAACATAATTTTTGAGTTTTTACTCTCAACATAATTTTTGAGTTTTTACTCTCCCTCTCTCTCTATCTATAAAATAGTCTCTCTCTCTACACACATAAATAATGGCTACAAGAATGACCAGAGAAATAAAAATATTTTTAATTTACTAAAAAAGTAAAATTGAATGGATGATTGAGTGAAACTTCAAAAATCAACAGTCTCTAGACATAAGTGCGAACTCCGCTTGTACGAATATTCAAATCTGTATGAAAAGTGTAGCATGTCAACCAAAATGATGTACACTCAGGAAGTATCATCGACCGACACCAACAAAATAGTGATAAGAGTTGGTTATAAATACTTGTTTATCACTGAAGATTTTATATGATTCCAACAAATTAAAAATGTTGGATAAACATATATACGCCTATCATTGGAAATCAGGTTAAATGCATTGTCTTGAGTAACTAGAAAAGAGATTCCTAAGTTACTTGCAACAGTTTCAACCACGAAGGTGTTTTAATATGACATAGCCAGTACAGAAATAGTGCTCATAGCTTGTTTCATCTAATTGAAAGTCATGCTTATCTTCTCATCTCACTAAAATGAGTTCTTTTCGAGCAGTGATTTCAAGAGATTACTGATGTGTCCATAGTTTCTTACATAACTTCTATAATACCCTGTTAATCCCAGAAATCCTCAGTGGCGGACCCAGAATTTTACATAAGTAGGTTCCATTAGTAAATAAGAAACAATCTTGATAAAGTACCTTCGAGCACAAACAAACGTTTGCTCATTGTTCTTTTTGTTAATAATATAATATCAAAATAATTTTTTTTTTTATAAAAAAGAAAAAACTCAAAATTATTTTAATTTAACAAAGTTGAGAAAAAAATTTAAAAAAATTACAAAGAACTTATTAACATTTTCTTAAACTTAAATTATAGTAAATCAAGAAAGTATATATAATTTCAACAAAAGTAGTGACATGTTTTAGCAAAAAATAATAAAAAGGAAGTGCGTATTAAAATTCAATTAAGAAAAGTTAAATATTTTTTGAAGTAAAATAGATTTTAGATTTTTATAGAATTTGAATAAGTAAGAATAGATATTCAAGGTGGAATAGACAAATAAATTTACTAGCTTATTAAATATGATTTAGTCACTTTTTTATGGAACCAAAAGCAAAAAATGCCAATGGAACCAAAAGCAAAAAATTGTAACCTGCAAAATAGAAGATCTGGGGATCGAACTCAGGTGGAGAGGGTGAATTTGAACCCGCTTGGCCAATGCTCTATGACACATTTCTATTCAATCTGGGTTCAAATTAACTACTAATTGGAAATTTTAGAACATTCTCCTTTGTATATATAATAAACTTTTTGATGAAGTGGGTTCAGTTGAACCCACTTAACATCACGTGGGTCCGCCCCTGGAAATCCTCCCAACCCTTTAATGCTTTGAGGTTAGGCGGACCAGTTTATTATAAATTTTACCTTAATTTAATCAGTAGACACCTCCTCACAAGTTATCATGTGCCCCAAATATTCTATATAGAATTTGGCAAAAGTGCACTTGGACCTCTTGGTATACTACTGGTTCTGTTGGAGCATATTGAATGTGTAAAAGTGACTCTCATGATCTGTTAGTGACTTGATGTATAGTAATAAATAATAAAAGGAACAAACTAAGAGTTCATTAAAGCCTGAAAAGAAGCATGGCCATTGCTGAGCCTAAAGGGTATCACTTTGAATTTAGAATTTTCATAATGTGTTCTTGTTATGATCCAAATCGGGGCTTGGCCGTGAGGGATATCCCAAATCAACCAAGGCCTGAGATAACACCCTTAGCCTTACCTCAAAAGTAAAATAAGAATAATGATAATAATAAACTGCAAAAGCTAACCAGTAGGATAAAAGAGATGTGATATTCAAAAGAGAAAGTTTGAGAGTCAAAACCCAATTCCACAAAGAAATACCCAACACTGTCCATAAAGCTTCTAAAATAAAAAGTACTAACCAAGTCGGGACATGACCTCGATTATGCCAGAAGAAAACTAAAAAAAAACTGAAACCATAAAAGACTGAAAGAAACCAGACCTTCCGAACGAGGGAGGACTCACCACTTCGACAACTATCCAACAAGAGTATCAAACCAGCTAACGTTGCATAGGGTCACAAGAAAATCCCACCGAACCTACATCATACAACAATGTAGCATCTGGGGATGATCAATATGGCGAATACCGACATGCAATCTAAGGAAAGGAATAAAATAAACACCAATAATAAAACACATGGATAAAATATATATTTACAAAAAATCAGTCATAACAATATGTGCTCTTCAATTATCAAGATAATAGGATGCCGAGGTAGGGATAATTTATATGAGACATGACTGTTTAAAAATTTAATCTTGAATTATGGAGATTGTATCGATCTAAAGGCACCCACAAGCTATATGAGTCCGTCTCCCCCCGTCGGAAGGGCCTCAGTCCATGTTAGCCACATGAATTAGAAAAATTAGACTAAAGTCACCAATAGTCAATTAGCCTTGAAAAATATATTGTGTAAAGCTAACACAGTGGTCATAGACCCCCAATGTTGCACAAGTGGTTTCTATTGTTGGTCCCCCTGGTACTACATCTTCTTGGTGAGATACAAAATTTTCTTTAAGCCAAATTAAAATAGTTTTCACATATTACTAACCATGAAGTCATTTCTTAAGGCGTTCCCAATTTGGTATCGTCATACAAAATGACTTGCAAGTCATTCCAATTATGCCATACCGTATCCATAATCCATTTAACATTTTGGACTCCAATTTTCATTTAAAAATCCTTAACCAAAGTCCCCAAGTGCATTGAAAAAACCTTATTATCTCTTTACCATTTAATTTAATGTTATGAAATTTCTTTGTAAATAATCGAAATACTATGAAATCCTAGTTTAGAATACAAATTATGATCTAGGTTGAGGTTCATGTCATTAAAATCATGCAAAAATCCATAAATATTGTGAAATATATTTCAAATTTTTCATCATTACCATGGGATACAAATTCAATTCATAATCCATCATTTAAACCATGAAGAAGTCAGTAAAACAATAGAAAGTTAATGCAAGTGTAAAACAACCAAAAACCTTAACCCTATTTTGAATTAAACAACCAAGAAACATGTAAATATCAAGTAATTTGATGAAATAATATAATAAGTAAAATAGGAATTGTCCAACATGCCTTTTGATGAAGTGAATTCGAGAAAAATTTGAGTTTCGAGTCCGCAGAGTTGAATTCTAGAGAAAACCCTTAGTTGCTTCTCTTGAAAGTTGAAAAGGAGAAGAATAATATAATAAGTTAAATAGGGAGTGTCCAACATGCCTTTTGATCGAGTAAATTCAAGAAAAGTCTGAGTTTTGAGTCCAGAGAGTTGAATTCTTAAGAAAAACATTTTTACCTAAATCTCATAACTCCTTTCACAAGAGAAACCTTCAAGAACACCAAATCTTCGACTTCAAACTAGAACTCCCTTTGCCTTACATCCACATAAGACTTTTTTGTGACTTTGCATAGTCTTATGTCTATTTTGAGTCACTTTGGATTTCTCCATTACTTAATGCACAAGATAAAGCCCAAAAAACCTAGTTTCACCCATCTCAAATCATCCAATCGAAGACCTACACCTTCTACCATAAAGGGCCCCAAAAGGGCTATTTGGATGCTGGAATAATAACTATTATAATAAGCGAACTCGATAAGCTACAAATGATCAACCTAACTACCTTTAAAATCAATCACATATTGCCCTTAGCATATCCTTCAGAGTCTGAATGTTACATTCCACTTGTCCATATGTTTGAGGATGGAAAGTAGTGCTAAGGTTCACCTGAGTACCCAACTCTTTCTGAAAAGAATGCTAAAAATGAGAGGACAAATGTGTACCCTGGTAAAAAATAATAGACAACCATGTAACTTGACTGTCTCCTGAATGAACAACCTGCCATTATCCTCTTCTGAGTAGTTAGTTCTCATAGGCAATGTAATACCCCGTATTTTCCTAGCATGATTTAAGTCCCAATACATGAGTATTTATATATAAAATTATGGAAATACCCACTATTTTTCAGTTTAGAGCCTGCAATTATGTAGTAAATTCAATTATCTTTCCAATGATATAAAATTTGCACAAATTCGATAATCGGATAAAAAGTTATGGCAATTTTAAGTTTCAATCGTTAAACACCGTCATTCAGGCTAGTAGCACGTCGCGGAGTATGTCTAAATGATAATTGTAAATTTCCAGTGTGACTCCACTATATTACGACATTGCAGAGGGATTCAAATTCCCAAT
Source organism: Capsicum annuum (assembly GCF_002878395.1). NCBI lineage: Eukaryota > Viridiplantae > Streptophyta > Magnoliopsida > Solanales > Solanaceae > Capsicum > Capsicum annuum. Next base: position 214,048,279 of record NC_061111.1, on the reverse strand, counting down.
TGTCCAATTCCAGTAAGGGACCGCGATATTGGTGCATCGCGCTAAGGACCCAATTCACAATTGTCAGTTTCCAGTAAAGCAACACGATTGTACTGCATCGCGCCAAGTTTCCAGGTCGCTTCCAAGGTGGTAACGTGATACCATCGTGTTTCATCATCAGCCACATTCCCAGTTAGTAATTTCTAGTGGCTTGACGCAATAGTGGCGCATCGCGCCAGGGGGCGAAATTGGGAAAATTTGACTCGACGGAAAGTTAAAGTTTCGTCCAGTGTTAAAAAAATCTTTTCCCTATCATTTTAATCCACCCAGATATGGGATTTAATTTCTTAAAATGTCTTAATCTTATTCATTAATATCTTTTCCCCCAAATCAAAGAACATTCTCTCCCAATCAAGAAAACCCTAGCTTCTAAGAATTAAGGACAACACTCAAGAATTCACCAAGAACTTCAAGAAACTCATCAATTAAGGTATGTTAAATGTTCATTCATGGGTTCCTTTCACCCATGAAGTCTAAGTATCCAATTTTAAATTACAAATTTATAATCTTTTTAAGTTACTTGGTTTTAAATGAAGTTTGCAACCATGAATATCCATGAACTATGATTCTACACCATGTATAAATGAAACTGTTGTTGATATTTAATTCCCCATGTTTTAATGTTATCACTCATTGAGTTAAATAATGATTTAATGCTATTCATATTGAATTCATGCTAGTACTATAAATTTCGTAACCTTCCCATGATTTTATTAAGCTATGAACTACAAGTGTTCGATAAAATGCCTACAAGAATGAGTATTTAATAAAAGGCTTCATGCTATGTCCTCCAAGTTTTAGCGTAATTTTACTATTATTGTTTTGAGTCCTGGGGGTATTGAATACCCAAAAACCATAGCTGTTTACTTATCCTCGATTCAGTATCTTTTGAATAGCTTCAGATTATATTATGAGAATTATCAGAATAGTTAGTTAAAATTAGAAAAGTCTAGTATTTCAGTGTCTTTCAGTTGAGAGTAAGATTTAACACCGAGCGAGTATAGGGATGACGACTTCCCCATCAGATAGGCAGAGTCACTAGTAATAGTCCCTAAACTCCAGAACTACACATCCATCGTAGGATATGAGAAGTCACCCATTAGTTTAGGCTTGACTATCTCGCAGGGATCACCCATCAGATTAGGCTTGACACCCTTAATCCTTCGGGACTGTAAATCAGTATAATGGATCCACACAACCAGTATTAGTACCCGTGGCATGGTACTGACACCCTTCCAACTGGGGTTACAGGTTGGACCCTAATTAGCTTAGATTGGGGAATGTTAGTTAGATGATAGCTCCCACAGTCTCAGTCTAATAATCAGATCAGTAGTTCAGTCTCAGTGTTGTTTGACCAAGGCATACAAATATTAGTTATTTTAGTATTTCAGTTTATAGACTTCTATTCAGTTCATGTTATATGCTTGGTCATGCATCCCCAGTATCTACAGATTTCACGTACCTTCAGTATTTACAGACTTTCATGCATACTCAATATTTACAGATTTCACATATTTTTAGTATCTAAAGATTTTACTGTCTCTATTTAGTATTCTATATTTTACATGTATATTTAGATAGTTACTATTTCCATTCATAAAACCATATATGTCAGCCTCCCTCATTTAGCATACCAATATTTTCAAAGTACTGATTGCATACCTTTTTTTTGTGCTATGATGTATTATATCATAGGTTCTGATGCCCAGTTCTCAGATCACATTGAGACATCTCAGACTCTCAGCAGTAGCAGTGGTGAGTCCTCATATTTTGAGGACGGATTATTTTATTTCATGCTTTCCGTCTAGTATTTAGTTGTAGTTAGTTGGGGCCTGTCCCATCAACTCATAGTTATTAAGTTTAGAGTCTTTTAGTTACTACAGTTAGTTATTCAGTATTCAGACTTCAATTGACATGACAGTTAGTTATTTAGTTTATCTCAGATTTTAGTATTTATTCAGACTTTGATAGTTAATTATTCAGATTCATAATTCAGTATTTTTTCAGTTATTAAAACCTTATGGTGTATCAGTTATTCTTCCACATTTATGGTTATGTTATTCAGTGCTCACAGCAGGTACCAGCTCATGGGTTAACTTAAGGTCCCTCGGGACTGTAAGCACCGTGTGACGCCCAGGGTGTACTCTCAGGGTGTTACAAACTTTTTATCAGAGCCTAAGGTTTAAACTATCCTAGGAAGTTTGAAAGCCACGTCAAATATAGTCCTATGCATGGGTTTGTTGCACCACACTTATGGGTAAGAGGCTACAAGGCGTTTAGGAAAAGTTTTCCCTTTTTCAGTAATCATGTCGTGCGAGTGAGCATGAGCTCAAGTTAAAATCTCAGTCTAATTTATTTTTTCCTTCCGTCTACAAAATATGCCTCTTAAGAAGAATGAAAGAAGAATAGAAAACTAGCCAGCACCTCTGCCCGTCCAGGAAGATCCTCTGGATGAGCATGTCTATCATGCAGAATTCAAGACTGCTTTCACCACTCTCACCAACACCATGGTAGCACAGAATAAATGGCCATCTTCCATTCTAACTAACCTAGTGGCTAATACTACTGCAACCAGGATTTAGGACTTCACCTAGATGAATCCTCCTTCCTTCACAGGATCCAAGTCTGAAGAGGATCCACAGAAATTTTAGCTATTGTTCAAAAGGTAACGGATGCTATGGGGGTAACTTCTAGTGAGACTACTGAGTTGGCTGCATATTAGTTGTAGGATGTAGTCCATACATGGTTTAAGAAGTGAAAGGTAGATAGGGGTGTAGATGCAGGGCCTGTAGAATGGGAAGAGTTTGCCACAACTTTCTTAGATAGATTCTTCCCATTGGAGTTGAGAGAGGCCAAGGTGTTAGAATTTATTAACTTGAGGTATGGAAGCATGAGTGTGAAGGAGTATTCCCTTAAGTTTACTTAGTTAGATAGATATGCTCCCCATGTAGTAGTTGACAGTAGGTCCAAGATGAGTAAGTTTGTGTCTGGCGTATCTGATAGTGTGGTCAAAGAGTGCAGGACCACAATGCTAATTAGGGAGATGGACTTGTCTAGATTGATGGTCCATGATAACCAAATTGAGGAGCATAAAATTAAGGAGAGGGAGAGAGGAAACAAGAGAGCTAGGAAGGGTAATTTTAATTTCAGCCAACCAAGGTTAAAAGGTGGTAACCGTCCTCAGTTTCATTAGAGGTCTTTATCCCCAGCTCCCTCTTCAACTAATGCCCTAGTACCCAAATTCAGAAATTATAATAGGAATAAAGAACCAGGCTCTAAGTCCCAAGGCAGTATTAACAGTGCTCGTACAAACCCTCTATGTCAGAAGTATAGCAGATACCATAAGGATAAGGGTAGAGCGGGCAGTGATGTATGCTTAAGATGTGGCAAGCCAGGCCATCGAATTTAGGAGTGTTGGGTAGTTGCTCAGAGAGGTAGGGAGTTATGCCAATAGGGCCAGTCCAATTAGTCGTTAGTTCCATCCGATCGCTGAATCAGCAGGGTGCCGCTTCCAGTGCTACTAGTGGTCAGCGTCTGAATAGATTATATGCTCTTCAGATCCGCCAAGATCAAGAAAATTCTCCTGACATAGTTATTGGTACGTTGCATGTCTTTCACTTACATGTTTATGCTTTACTAGACCTTGGAGATTCTCTTTCTTTTGTAACTCCATATATATTCGTAAACTTTAGAGTCTGTCCCAAAATTCTGGCAGAGCCCTTTTCAGTGTCTACCCCCGTTGGTGTTTCCATTATAGCCAGGCAGGTATACAGAAATTGTCTGGTTATAATATCACATAAAGTTACCTTAGTTGATCTCGTAGAGTTAGAGATGATGGATTTTGATGTCATTCTCAACATAGATTAGATCCACTCATGCTATGCCTTAATTGATTGTAGAAACAGAATAGTTCATTTTCAGTTCCCAAATGAACCATTCTTTGAATGAAGGGGTAGTACTACAGCTCTTAGGGGTCAACTTGTTTTGTATTTTAGAGCGAGAAACATGATATCCAAGGGGTGTATTTACTATCTTGTTCAATTCAAAGACTCAAATTCAGAGACTCTAACCCTTGAGTCAGTTTTAGTAGTCAGGGAATTTCTAGATGTGTTCCCTGAAGATCTTTCCGGAGTTCCTCCCAAAAGGAAAATCGACTTTGGAATAGACCTTCTCTCAGATACTAAGCCATATCTATTCTTCCATATAGAATGGCTCGAGCTGAACCTAAAGAATTGAAAGAATACTTGAAGGATCTCCTAGACAAGGGATTCATCAGGGCTAGTGTCTCCCCATGGGGCGCACCAATTCTATTCATGCATAAGAAAGATGGTTCTCTCAAAATGTGTATAGACTACTATTAGTTGAACAAAGTTACAACCAAGAATAAATATCCACTTCCTAGAATCCAACTTCAGGGAGCCAGTTATTTTTCCAAGATAGACCTCAAATCAGGCTATCATCAACTCAGGGTCAGGGAATGTGACATTTTGAAAATAGATTTTTGAAAACCCGTTATGGTCACTTCGAATTTACAATTATGTCCTTTGGTCTTACAAATGCCCCAGCAACTTTCATAGACTTAATGAATCGTGTATTCAAGAAGTACTTGGACATGTTCATCATAGTATTTATCAATGACATTCTTGTCTGTTCCCATAGAGAAAACAATTATACAGACCACCTCAGTATAGTACTTTAGACTCTCAGAACTCATCAGTTGTTTGCCAAATTTAATAAGTGTGAGTTCTATCTAAGATTCGTAGCTTTTCTTGGCCATATAATTTCTGGTGATGGCATTAGAGTTGATTCTCAAAATATTAAGGCGGCGAGAAACTAGCCTAGACCCATCTCTCCATCAGATATCAAGAGTTTCTTGGGTTTAGTCGGCTTTTACCATCGATTTGTTGAAGGGTTTTCTTCTATTGCATCCCCCATGTCTAGATTGACTTAGAAGAAAGGTAATTTTCAGTGGTCAGATTCTAGTGAGAAGAGTTTTCAGGAGTTGAAGACTCGACTCACCTCAGCCCAGTTCTTACCTTGCCAGATAGTTTAGATGGGTTTGTTGTGTACTGTGATGCTTCCAGAGTAGGTTTGGGTTGTGTCCTTATGTAGAGAGGAAAGGTCATAGCCTACGCCTCTAGACAGGTTAAGCCCTATAAGAAAAATCATTCGACTCATGAACTTGAGCTAGCAGATGTAGTGTTTTTCTTAAAAATTTGGAGGCATTACTTGTATGAGAGGCATGTTGATGTGTTCACAGGTCATAAAAGCTTGTAGTATATATTCTCTTAGAAAGACTTGAATTTGTGTCAGTGGAGGTGGTTAAAGTTATTGAAATATTATGACATGAGTGTTCTGTATCATCCGGGCAAGGCTAATGTAGTGGCAGATGCTCTCAGTAGATTGTCTATAGGTAGTGTTGCTCATGTTAAGGATGGTAAGAAGAAATTAGCTTAGGAAATTCATCAGCTTTCCAGACTAGGTGTTCGCCTAGTCGATTCAGTAGAAGGTAGTGTATGGGTACAGAGTAGTTCAGAATCCTCTCTCGTTTTCAAAGTGAAGGAAAAATAGGATATAGATCCCAGTCTAGTTAAGTTTAAAGAATCAGTCAGAGATCAAAAGGTGGAGGTTTTCTACCAAGGGAAATATGGTGAACTACGTTGTCAGGGTCGGCTATGTGTGCCTGGTGTAGATGACTTGAGGCAATGAATTTTAACAGAAACGCATGGTGCACGTTACACTATTCATCTAGGGTCCACTAAGATGTACCGTGATTTGCAGGAGATCTATTAGTGGAGTGGGATGAAGAGGGATATTGCAGAGTTTATAGCTAAGTGCTCTACATATCAGTAAGTTAAGGTTGAGCACCAGAAGCTTAGTGGGACCATGTAGGAGTTCAGCATTCCCACGTGGAAGTGGGAGAAAGCGAACATGGATTTTGTAATGGGTTTTCCTCGTACCCGTCATCAACATGATTCTATTTGGGTTGTCGTAGAAAGGATGTCCAAATTGGCTCATTTCTTGCCAGTCCATACCTCTTATTCAACCGAGGACTATGCCAAACTCTACCTCAGAAAGATGGTTAGGTTGCACGGTGTTCCCTTATCTATCATCTCAGATAGAGATACCCAGTTTACCTCTCATTTCTAGAAAGCATTCTAAAAGGGTCTTGGTACCCAAGTCTATCTCAGTACAACCTTCCACCCTCAGATAGATGATCAAATAGAAAGGACTATTAAGAATCTTAAAGATATGCTGAGAGCATGCATAGTTAATTTTATAGGTAGTTGGTATGACCACTTTCTTTTGATCGAATTCACATATAATAATAACTATCATTCCTGTATCCATATGGCTCCATTTGAGGCTCTTTATGGTAGGAGATGTAGATCTCTGATTGGTTGGTTTGAAGTAGGTGAGACTGCGGTGGTAGGGCCTGACCTAGTGCTTGATGCCTTAGAAAATGTCCAGTTGATCAGAGAAAGGCTTAAGATATCCCAGAGCCGATATAAAATGTATGTAGATGTGAGGAGAAAGAATCTCAAGTTTGAGGTTAGTGATTTTGTGTTCTTGAAAATCTCTTCCATGAAGGAAGTGAAGAGGTTCGGCAGGAAAGGAAAACTCAGTCCCCGTTATGTCAGTCCTTTCAGAATTCTCAGTCATTTTAGAAAGGTAGCTTACAAGCTTAAGTTGCCTTCATATCTAGCTTCAGTACACCTAGTATTCTATGTCTCATTATTGAAGAAGTGTATTGGTGATCCAGTTGTAGTTGTTCCCCTAAAAAGCATAGATGTTCAGAGCAGTCTTTCCTATGAGGAAGTTCCAGTCGAAATTCTTGATCATCAAGTTCGTAGACTAAGAAACAAAGAAGTTCCACTAGTCAAAGTTCTTTGGTAGAATCAGTCCATTGAGGGAGCCACTTGGGAAGCAGAAGTAGATATACAGACCAAGTACCCACATCTTTTCTCTGTGAATTCATATTCAGTTTAAGGTACTAATCTCCTTAAGATTTCTCTCTATCATGCTCAGTTTCAGCTGCATATCATGTTCATGTCAGTCGTGCATTTATAAATTAGTTCAGTCATGCATTCTATGCATCAGATATGCATGTTCAGTGTGTAAGCTCAGTCCATCAATTTTTCTTCAGCTTAACTAATCTCATTCGAGGATGAATGATCCCAAGGGGCAGAAATTGTAATACCCCATATTTCCCTAGCATGATTTAAGTCCCAATACATGAGTATTTACATATAAAATTTTGGAAATACCCATTGTTTTTCAGTTTAGATCCTTCTATTTCGTAGGAAATTCAATCAGCTTTCCAATGATATAAAATTTGTCCAAATCCGATAACCGGGTAAGAAGTTATGATAATTTTAAGTTTCAGTCGTTAAACACCGCCATTCAGGCCAGCAGAGCATCGCGGAGTATGTCTAAATGACAATTGTCAATTTTCAGTGTGACTCCAAGATGTCACCACATCGTGGAGGGTTTCAAATTCCCAATTGTCTAATTCCAGTAAGGGACCGCGATATTGGCACGTCGCGCGAAGGATCCAATTCACAATTGTCAGTTTCCAGTAAAGCAATGCGATTGTACCGCATCACACCAGGTTTCCAGGTCGCATCCAAGGTGGAAACGTGATACCACCGCGTCGTCCCACCAACCACATTTCTAGTTTGCATTTTCCAGTGGCTTGGCGCAATAGTGACGAATCGCGCTAGGGGGCAAAATCGGGAAAATTCGATGGAAAGTTAAAGTTTCGTCCAATTCCCCATCATTTTTATCCACCTAGATATGGGATTTAATCTCTAAAAATGTCTTAAGCTTATTCATTAATATCTTTTTTCCCAAATCAAAGAACATTCTCTCCCAATCAAGAAAACCCTAGCTTCTAAGAATTAAGGACAATCCACAAGAATTCACCAAAAACTTCAAGAAACTCATCAATTAAGGCATGTTAAATGTTAATTCGTGGGTTCCTTTCACCCATGAAGTCCAAGTATCTGATTTTAAGTTACAAATTTATAATATTTTTGAGTTACATTGTTTTAAATTAAGTTTTCAACCATGAATCTCTATGAACTATGATTCTACACCATGTATGAATGAAATTGTTGTTGTTATTCGATTCCCCATATTTTAATGTTATAACTCATTGAGTTAAATCATGATTTAATGCTATTCATGTTGAATTCATGCTAGTACTACAAATTCCATAATCTTCCCATGATTTGATTAAGCTATGAACTACAAGTGTTTGATAAAATGCATACAAGAATGAGTACTTAATAAAAGCCTTCCTGCTATGTCCTCCAAACTTTAATGTCGTTTTACTATTATTGTTTTGAGTTCTGGGGGTATTGAATACCCAAAAACCATAGCTATTTACTTATCCTGGATTCACTATCTTCAGAATAACTTTAGATTATATTATGAGCATTATCGGAACAGTTAGTTAAACTCAGAACAGTCTAGTAATTTAGTGTCTTTCAGTTGGGAGTAGGATTTAGCATTGAACGAGTGTAGGGATGGAGGATTCCCCATCAGATTGGCCGAGTCAATAGTAGCATTCCCAAAACTCCAGAACTACGTAGCCAGCATAGGATATGAGAAGTCACCTATCAGTTTAGGCTTGACTATCTCGCAGGGGTCACCACCAGATTAGGCTTGACACCTTTAGTCCTTCGGGACAGTACATCAGTATATTAGATCCATACAGCCAGTGTTAGTACCCGTGGCACGGTACTGACACCCTTCCAACTGGGGTTATAGGTTGGACCCCAATTAGCTCAGATTGGGAAATGTCGGTTAGATGATAACTCCCAGTCTCAGTCCAATAATTAGATTAGTGGTTCTATCTTAGTGTTGTTTGACCAAGGCATATAGATATCAGTTATTTTAGTATTTCAGTTTACAAACTTCTATTCAGTTCATATTATATGCTAGGTCATGCATCCCCAGTATCTACAGATTTCATGTACCTTCAGTATTTAATGACTTTCATGCATACACAGTATTTACAGATTTCACATATTTTCAGTATCTACAAATTTCATGCTCTCTTTCAATATTCCATATTTTACATAAATATTCAAACACTTACTATTCCTGTTCATGAAACCATGCATGTCAGCCTACCTCATTTAGCATACCAGTACATTGAAAGTACTTATCTCATACCTTTCTTTTGTGCTATGATGTATTATATCATAGGTTTTGACATCCAGTTCCCGAATCGCATTTAGACATTTCAGACTCTTAGCAGTAGCAGCGGTGAGTCCTCATATTTCAAGGATAAATTATTTTATTTCATTATTTCAGTCTACTGGTTATTTGGAGTTAGTTGGGGACTGTCCCATCAACTCACGATTATTCAGTTTAGAGGCTTTCAGACACTACAGTTAGTTATTCAGTATTCAGACTTCAGTTGACATGACCGTTAGTTATTTAGTTTATCTCAGATTTCAGTATTTATTCAGACTAGATATTTATTTCTTCAGATACATAATTCAGTATTTGTTTCAGTTATTAAAACCTTATAGCATATCAGTTATTCTTCCGCATTTATGGTTATGTTATTCATTGTTCACAGCAGGTACTAGATCATGGGTTAGCTTATGGTCCCTCGGGACCGTAAGCACCGTGTAACGCCCAGGGTGTACTCTCAGGGTGTTACAGGCAAGAAGTGAGCATACTTGGTTATTTTGTCCACAATGACCCAAATAGAATCATATGGATTTTGAGACCACGAAAGACCTATGACAAAATCCATATTAATAATCTCCCACTTCCATATGGGCAATTCTATCTCTTGAGATATGCCAGTCCACCTTAAATGCTCAACCTTGACTTGTTGACAGACCATATATTTGGCAACAAAATTTGCCACATCTATTTTCATACTATTCCATTAATAAATTTCCTTCAAGCCATTATACATCTTTGTCGAATTCGGATGAACCGTATATCTGGACACATAGGTTTTGGTAAAAATCCTTTCCTGCAACCCATATACATTAGGAACACCCAACCTACCTTGGTACCTCAGAATTCCTTCTCCCCCAATTTCAAAAGCCATAATCTTTTACTGACCCACATCATCTGTAATTTGCACTAGTATAGGATCCAGAATCCTTGAAATCCAAAAGTCAAACTCCTAAATTGGCCAGCCAGTGAATATCTTTCACCAATACTCTTTTCTCCTCTCATCGTGAGATAAAATCCTGACGGACAACCTGCTAAGAGCATCAGCAATAATACTAGCTTTACTTGGGTGGTAGGGCAGACTCATATCATAATCCCTAAGCAATTCAAGCCACCGCCTTTGCTTGATATTTAATTTCTTCCACGTAAACACATACTGTGAGATCTTATGATCTGAATAAGTATCTACATGTACCTTATACAAATAGTGACGCCAAATTTTCAAAGAAAAAACCACAATCCCTAACTCTAAATCATGAGTCAGATAATTTCTCTCATGAACCTTAAGCTGCCTGGAAGCGTAAGCCACCACCTTCCCTTGCTACATCAAAACACAACCCAGTCCTATATAGGATATATCACAATACACAATGAACCACTCAGTACCCTCAAGTAGGGTAAAAATAGGAGCAGATGTCAACTGATCCTTCAACTTCTCAAAGCTACCCTCACAAGCCTCAAACCATAAAAACTTTAACTTTTTCTAAGTCAACCTTATAAGTAGAGCAACAATAGATGAGACACTCTCCACGAACCACCTATAGTAACCTTTAAGGCCTAAGAAGCTTCTAATATCGATTGGAGTCGTGGATCTGTAACTCTTTTTAACCGCCTTAATATTTTGTCGATCTACCTTGATCCTTCACTGGATAAAACATGTCCAAGAAAAGCACACCACTTAGCCAAAATCACTCTTAGAAAATTTTGCATACAATTTTTGATCCTTTAAAGTCCGCAACACAATTTAGAGGTGATTTGCATGATCGTCACACTTTTGGAGTACACCAAGATGTTATCAATGAAGACTATAATAAACATATCCAAAATCTGTCTGAACACCCAATATATAAGGTCCATGAAATCAGCCAAAGCATTAGTCAACCCAAATGACATAACCAAGAATTCATAGTGGCCATAATGGGTTTGTAAAGTAGTCGTGGGAATATTAACCTCCATAATCTTCAATTGTGATAGACCGAATGGAGATCTATTTTAAAGAAAGACTTGGCACCCTAAAATTAATCAAAGAGGTCGTCAATTCTAGGAAGAAGGTACTTAATTTCCAATGTGACCTTATACTACTGATGATAGTCTATAAATATCTGGAGAGACCCATCATTTTCTTGCACGAAAAGCACATGAGCACACCAAAAAGAAATACTAGGAAGAATGAAACCCCTATTAAGGAGATCCCTTGATTTCTCCTTTAATTCCTTCAATTCAGTCAGAGCCATTCTGTAAGGAGGAATGAATATAGGGAGTGTACCCGATAGGAGATCAATCCCAAAGTCTATTTTCTTATCGGGAGGAACCTTGGGAAGATCATCAGTAAAAACTTTAAGAAATTCATTCACTATGAAAATAGACTACAAGGAGGGACTTTTAGAGTTAGAATACTTGACCCGAACTACCTGATGCAGACATCCCTTATATATAAATTTTTGAGCCTTAAGGTAAGAAATAAGCTTTCCTTTTGGTACTAGAGAACTCCATTCCCATTCAACTATCGGTTTATTAGAAAAATGAAAAATGACCTTTTGGGTCCTACAATCCAGAGAAGTATAGCACAAATAAAGCCAATACATCCCCAAAATCACAACAAAATCCACCATATCAATCTCTATTAAATTTACCAATGTCTCTCTGTAAAAGATGGACACTACACAACCTATATAAATCTTTCTAACAATAATAGTCTCACCCACAAGGGTAGAAATTAAAAAAGGGTCAGAAATAGTTTTAACACAAAAATCATAGTGTACAACAACATACGTAGTCATATAAGATAGGGTAGAACCTAGATCAAGCAAGCTATAAACATCACGGAAGAAAGGCTATAACATACCAGTGATATCATCCGGGGATTCCTCAGATTCTTGATGAGTAGAGAATGCATAAAGTTGATTTTGACTAGTTCTCATCACTAAAATAGTACCCTTAGCAATAAGAGCTGAAGAAGTAGCAGCCTGAGCGTTCCCATCCCTAGATGCACCCCTAGCTGAAGGACAATCTTGCTGCATATGATCGGGCTGACCATAATTAAAGAACAATTTTCACCCCTTCTCATAATAAACATGGTGAGGCTTCTAATAACCATGACAAGTTGGATAAGACGGGGCCAACTGAGCTCCACTAACCTAAGAATGGGTAGTTTTTTCCCTAGGACCATTGCTGAACTAAAAACGCCAATTAGCTGAAAACTTAGGAGCAGGAGCACTAGTTGATAAATATGAATTTCCCCAGTTTTTCTTCTTAGGCCATTGCCTACCTTCTTTTCCATTATTCTGTTTTCATGCACCCTGCTTTGCATACTTAAACATCTTACTGTACTTTTCCTCATTTCTACATGCTTCATCTTTTCATCTCCAGTTGCTACATGTAAACTACTAGCCTTGATATATCCATGTCATTGTTCAGCATAACAACCATACACTATAACACTAAGTTACGAGACATATCTAAAGCTAAGTTTCTCATCTTGGACCTTATACTAGATACCAACTTAGGAGCATAATGGGTTAGTTGGGTGAACTTTAACGCATACTTTTTAACACTAATCTTATACTACTTTAGATTCATAAACTATTCAGCTTTAGCTTTCCTGAACTCCTGAGAAAATAAATGAACAAGAAAAGTACTCGAGGACTTTCCCACATATCCGGCTTAGCATCTTCACCTCTCAACTCTTCCCATTCCTTATACCACTGATAAGCCACTTCCTTCAATTGGTAAGCTGCAAACTCAACCCCCTCTGAATCACTAAAATGCATCACCCTGATGATCTTCTCCATCTTACCAATAAATCCCTGAGGATCCTTCTCAACTTTAGAACCTGTAAAAGTTAAGGGATTCAGCCTTATAAACTGCCCAACCTGAGTAAACCAATATTATTAGAAATAAGAGACTGTGACAATCTAAACTAGCATGTGAATGGACTGATAGAACTCAACACTAGATACATCTCTTGGAGGAGACTGAGTAACATCATCTTGGTAGGTTGAGGAGGACAAGGAGGGACTGGTGGAATCCTAGGTAGAGCTGTAAAGTCGGGAGTACGGGCTACATACCAAGTCGGAATACCATGAGTAGGGAGAAGTTCCTATAGATTCGTCCAGTTGGGATGGAGGTTCTAACTAAATTCCTGCGACCATTAGATCTTTGTGGAGGTATGATTTGAAATATGAGTAAGCCAGGAGTTAGAGAAAATTCAAAGTAACTCAACTCTCTAGCATAAAATAGAACACAAAAAAGAGAAACATTCCTAAATACCTTATAACCTCCCATTTATAAGTGTGGCATGCTATATACCCATAAATGGGATTCTACTCAACATAGATTTATAGACACCCAGTGATACTGAACCATGCTCTAATTCTTAGCTTGTCTGACCCAAACTGGGACCTGCCGTGATGGGCATCCCAAACCAACCAAGGACTGAGATAACCCCCTTAGACTTACCTTAGGAGCACAATAATAGTATAATAATAATAAACTGTGGAAGCTAACCAGTAGGATAAAAGAGATATAATATCAAAAGAGACAGTTTGAGAGTCAAATCAAATTCCACAAAGAATATCCAACACCATACACAGAGCCGCTAAACAAAGAAGTACTAACTAAGTCAGGGCATGACCCCAACTAGTAACGATCTGGGACTACCCCCTAGTCGTTACACAGTGCTTATGGTCCCGAGAGACTATAAGCTAACCATGAGCTGGTACCTTCTATGAGCACTGAATAATATAATCATGAATATGGAAGAGCAACTGAAATGCCATAAGATTTTAAATATCAAGATTCAAATAGAAATATATATCTAGGAAAATGACTGTCCGAATTTGATAAAGTACTGATAAACTGAGCAACTAACTGACTGTAATGTTTGAAAAGACTCTAAGACTGACTGACTGAGAGTTGTCAGGACAAGCCCCCAAATAACTCTACTGACTACTAAAACAAAAATATGAAATAATATAGCCTGTCCTTGGGTGATGAGGACTTACCACTGCTATTGTACTACTCAAAATCTAAGGGACTAAGTGCGATCCAGGAATTGAGCATCAACACCTATGATATGGGACATCATAGCATAAAAGAAAGGTATGCGGTCAGTACTTTGAATGTACAAGTATGCTAAATAAGGCAGGTTAACATACAAGGTTTAATGAATAAAAGTAATGATCTATCTGAATATACATGTAAAGCATGGAATACTGAATAGAGAATATGAAATTTATAAATACTGAACATGCATAAAAGTCTATAAAATACTGAAGATACATGAAAATCTGTAGATAATGAGGATGCATGACCAAGCATATGTAATAAACTGGATGAGATCTGAAAATTAAAATACTTAAAATAACTAAAATCTGTATACTTTGGTCAAATGATACTAAGACTGAACAATTAAGCTGGGACTATAACTGAGACTATATCTGAGACTGTGGGAGGTATCATCTAACCGACATTCCCCAATTTGAACTAATCGGGGTCTAACCTGTAACTCTAGTTGGAAGGGTGTTAATATCGTCCCACAGGTACTAACATTGGCAGTGTGGATCCACTAAACTGATATAATGTCCAAAGGACTAAAGGTGTCAATCCTAAACTGATGGGTGACCCCTGTGAGATAGTCAAGCTTAATCTGACGGGTGACTACTCATATCCTAAGCTGGCTACTTAGTTATGGAGTATAAGGACTACTACTAACAACTCTGCCTATCTGACAGGGAAGCCGCCATACCTACACTCACTCGGTGCTAAATCCTACTCCCAACTGAATGACACTGTAATGCTAGACTATTCTGAGTTTAACTGACTGTTCTGATAATGCTGATGATATAATCTGAAGTTATTCTGAAGATACTGAGACAACACTAAGTAAACAACTATGGTTTCGGGTATTCAATACCGCCAGGACTCAAAACAATAGTAGTAGCATGACATTAAAACATTGAAGGACGTAGCATGAAGACTCTTATTAAATAATTGCTCTTGTAGGCATTTATCAAACACTTATAGTTCATGGTTTAAAATAATCATAGAATTTCTAAAGGAATGGCATAATTGGCATAAAATTATCATGGAAAACACCACGTCATAATTTAATTCAACAAATGATAACACCAAAGCATGAGGAATCGAATAACAACAATAAATTCATTGAAACATGGTATTAAATCAAAGTTCACGGAGATTAATGGATGAAATCATAATTTAAAATCAAATAACTTAATAATATCATAAATTTATAATTAAAAAGGTTACTTGAGCTCCATGGATGAAAGAAATCCATGGATGAACATCTAACATACCTAGGATAATGAATTTGGGAGGATTGATGGAGAGTTCTTGAGAAATTGCCTTGAATTTGAGAGCTAGGATTCTTGTTTTCAAAAAGGGGATCTTCAATTTTGAAAAAAAGTTGAATAATGAATGACTATTTAGTTCAATTGAGGCTAAATTTCGTGTTTTAGGTTAATTAGTTCTTGAGAAATTGACTTGAATTTAAGAGCTAGGGTTCTTGTTTTCAAAAAAGAGGATCTTCAATTTTGAAAAAAATTTGAATAATGAATGACTATTTATTTTAATTGAGGCTAAATTTTGTGTTTTAGGTTAATTAGGGCCATGGAAGAAGACCTAATTACCCTTGGACGAATTTAAAAATGGAAGTTGATAACTGAAAAACCTAATTTTTTTCCTTGGCGTGACGCGTCACTATCGCGCTAAGCCATTGGAAAATGGACAACTGGGACCTGGACAAATATCGCGATGTGGTGCCATCGAAGTAAAGCTTTAGACACTATTTTGGCCACCTCTGCGATGCGCCAACATCACGAAAACTGACTGGAAATTGACAAATAGGAATTTGGGCTGCTCCGCAATGCACCATGATCACGGAGTCGCACTAAAAATTGATAATTATTATTTGGGCTGCCTACGCGGCGCGCTAAGGGTTACAATGACGGTATTTAATGATTGAAACTTAAAATTACCATAATTTCTTACCCGGTTTTTAGATTTAGGCGAATTTTATATCGTTGTAAAGCTCATTCACTTTCGTACGTAATGGTAGACTCTAAACTGAAGAATAATGAGAGTTTCAGAAATCTTATATTCAAATACTCATGTATAGGGACATAGATTATGCTAGGAAAATACGGGGTGTTATAATATCTTCCCCTTGGGATCATTTATCCCTGAATGAAACTAGTTAAGCTGAGGAAAACTGCTGGACTGAGCTTACACACTGAACATACATATTTGATGCCTGAAATGCATGATTGAAATGATTTATAAAAGCATGACTGACATAAACATGATGTGCAACTAAAACTAAGCATGATTGAGGGAAATCTTAAGAAGATTGGTACCTTTTATTGAATCTGGATTTGCGGAGAAAAGATGAGGGTACTTGGTCTGCATATCTTCTTCTGCTTCCCAAGTGACTCCCTCAATGAACTGGTTCTGCCAATGAACTTTGACCAATGGAACTTCTTTGTTCCTTAGTCTACGAACTTGATGATCGAGAATTTTGACTGGAACTTCCTCATAGGAAAGACTGTTTTGAATATCTACACTTTCTAAAGGATCAACTATAGCTGGATGACCAATATACTTGTTCAACAATGAGACATGGAATACTGGTGTACTGCGGATAAATCTGAAGGCAACTCAAGCTCATAAGCTACCTTTCCGAGATGACTGAGAATTCTGAAAGGACCGACATATTGGGGACTGAGTTTCCCTTTTTTGTCGAATCTCTTTAATCCCTTCATGGGAGAGATTTTCAATTACACAAAGTCACCGACCTCATACTCAAGATCCTTTCTTCTCATATTTGCATACGATTTCTGTTGGCTCTGGGAAGCCTTAAGTCTTTCTCTGACCAACTGAACCTATTCTAATACATCAAACACCAAGTCAGGCCCTACTACTGCATCCCCACCTACTTCAAACCAACCAATTGAAGATCTACATGTCTTTTCATAGAGAGCCTCAAATGGATCCATACGAATACTGGAATAATAGCTATTATTGTATATGAATTCAATCAAAGAAAAATGGTCATCCCAACTACCCTTGAAATCAGCAACGCATGCTCTTAGCATATCCTCCTGAGTCTGAATGGTCCTTTCTGCTTGACCATTTGTCTGAGAGTGGAAGGCTGTACTAAGGTGGACTTGGGTTCTAAGACCCTTTTAGAATACTTTCCTAAAATGAGACATAAACTGAGTACCTTTATATGAGATGATAGATAAGGTAACACCGTGCAACCTAACAAACTCTCTGAGATAGAGATTGGTATAGTCCTCGGCTGAATAAGAGGTATGGACTCACAATAAATGAGATAATTTGGTCATCCTGTCTATGATAACCCAAATAGAATCATGCTAACGATGGGTACGAGGCAAACTTATCACAAAATCCATGTTCACTTTCTCCCATTTCCACGTGGGAATACTGAACTCCTGCATGAACCCATTAGGTTTCTAGTGCTCAACCTTAACTTGTTGATATGTAGATCACTTAGCTACAAACTATGCAATATCTCTCTTCATCCCACTCCACCAATAGATCTCCCACAAATTGCGGTACATCTTAGTGGTCCCTAGATGAATAGAGTAACGCGCCCCATGCGCTTCTGCAAGAATTTGTTTCCTTAAATCATCTACTCCAGGCACACACAATCTACCCTGACAATGCAAAACACCATCTACCCCTTGGGAGAAAAATCCACCTTCTGATCTCTGACTAATTCTTTCAACTTAACTAGATTGGGATCTTTATCCTGCTTTTCCTTCACTTTGGAAATTAGAGATGACTCTGAACTACTCTGCACCCATACACTACCTTCTACTGAATTAAGTAAATGGACACCTAGTCATGCAAGCTGATGAACTTCCTGAGCTAACTTCTTGTTAACATACTCAACATAAGCTACACTACCCATAGACATTCTACTGAGAGCATCAACCACTACATTGGCCTTGCCCAGATGAAACAAAACACTCATGTCATAATCCTTTAATAATTCTAACCATCTTCTCTGACACAAATTCGAATCTTTCTGAGAGAACACATACAGAAGGATTTTGTGATCTGTTAACACATCAACATGCACCCCATTCAAGTAATGCCTCCAAATCTCTAAGTCAAATACTACAGCTGCTAGATTAAGATCATGAGTCGGATAATTCTTCTCATGAGGCTTAAGTTGTCTAGAGGCGTAGTCTATGACCTTACCTCTCTGCATGAGGATACAACCCAAACCTACTCTGGATGCATCACAGTACACAACAAAACTATTTGAGCTGTCTAGTAGAGTCAAGACAAGGGCTGAGGTGAGTCGAGTCTTTAACTCCTGAAAACTCTTCTTGCATGAATCTGACCACTAAAACTTAACTTTCTTTTGAGTCAATCTGGACATGGGGGATGCAATAGAAGAAAACCCCTCAACAAACCAACGGTAATAGCCAGCTAAACCTAAAAAATTCCTGATATCTGATAGAGAGATGGGTCTAGGCTAGTTTCTTACCACTTCAGTCTTTTGAGGATCAACTCTAATGCCACCATCAGAAATAATATGACCAAGGAATACTACTGATCTTAGCCAAAATTCACACTTACTAAATTTAGTGAACAACTAATGGGCTCTAAGAGTCTGAAGCATGATGCTGAGATGGTCTGCATGATCGCTTTCTCTATGAGAATAGACAAGCATGTCATTAATGAAACTATGATGAACATGTCCAAGTACTGCTTGAATACCCAGTTCATCAAGTCTATGAAGGCTGCTTTGACATTTGTAATACCAAAGGACATTACTAGAAATTCGAAGTGACTATACAGAGTTCGGAAAACTATTTTTGAAATATCACATTCTCTGACTCTAAGCTAATGATAGCCTGATCTGAGGTCTATATTAGAAAAGTAACTGGCACCCTAAAGTTGGTCGAATAAGTCATCGATTCTAGGAAGTGGATATTTATTCTTGACTATGACCTTGTTCAATTGACGGTAGTCTATGCATATTCTGAGATAACCAACTTTCTTATGCACGAATAGAACAGGTGCGCCTCATGGAGAGACATTGGGTCTGATGAATCCCTTATCTAAGAGATCCTTTAACTATTCTTTTAATTTTTTGAGTTCAGCTGGAGCCATTCTGTATGGCGGAGTAGATATAGGTTGAGTATCTACGAGAAGGTCTATTCTGAAGTCAATTTCTCTTTTGAGAGGAACTTTGGGAAGATCTTTAGGGAATACATCTGAGAATTCACTTACTACATGGACTAACTCAAGTGTAGGAGTTTTTGAATTAGAGTCCTTGACTTGCACAAGATGGTAGACATACCCTTTATATATCATCTTTCTGGCTCTAAGGTAAGAAATCAACTGACCTCTAAGAGTTATAATACTACCCCACTATTTAAGGACTGGTTTATTTGGAAACTAAAACTGAACTATTCTGTTTCTACAATCAACTAAGGCATAGCATGAGTGGAGCCAATCCATGCTGAGAATGACATCAAAATCCGTCATCTCTAACTCCACGAGATCAACTGAAGTAACTTTTTGAGCTATTATGATCGGACAGTTCCTGTATACCTGTCTGTCTATAATAGAAACGCCTAATGGGGTAGACACTGAAAAGGGCTCAGCTAGATTTTTGGGACTGACTCTGAAATTGATGGCTATCTATGGAGTTACAAAAGAAAGAGAAGCTCCAAGGTCTATTAAAGGATAAACATGTAAGTGACAGACTTGCAACATATAGTAACTACGTCAGGTGAATTTTCTTGATCTTGGCGGGACTTAAGAGCATATAATCTATTCAGAATCTGACCACTGGTAGCACTAGAAGTGGCACCCTGCTGAGTCGGGCGACCGGATGGAACTGATGACTGATGGGACTGGCCCTATTAGCGCACATACCTACCTTTTTGAGCAACTAACCGACACTAACAAATTCAATGGCCTGGCTTGCCATACCCAAAGCACACAACACTACCTACTCCACACTCACGTTGATGGTGTCTGCCATACTTCTGACATAGCTCTACACTCACCCTGATGGTGTCTCCATACTTCTGACATAAAGGATTGGTATAAACACTTCTAACACTGAATTGGAACTTCTGAATTTGGGTACCGAGGCACTAGCTGAAGAAGCTACTAGGGTTGAAAACCTCTGATGAAACTAAGGACGGTTACCTCCTTCTGACTTTGGCTGATTGAAATTAAAACTACCCGTTCTAGCCCTCTTGTTTCCTCTCTCCCTTTCCTTAATATTTTGCTTCTCTATCTGTTAAGCATGGACCATCAACCTAGATAAATCCATCTAACTAATTAGCATTGTAGTCCTACACTCCTTGACCACACTATCAGACCCGCCAGACATAAACTTACTCATCTTGGACCTACTGTCAGCTACCACATGAGGAGCATATCTAGATAACTAAGTGAACTTGAGAGAATACTCCCTCACACTCATGCTACCTTACCTTAAATTCATAAATTTTAACACCTCAACTCTACTGGAAAGAATCTATCCAAGAAATCCGTGGCAAACTCTTCCCATTCTATAAGCCCTGCATCAGCACCTCTATCAACTTTTCACTGCTTAAACCAAGTATGGGCTACATCCTGCAATTGATATGTAGCCAACTCAGTACTCTGACTAGACGTCACCCCTATAGCATCCATTACCTTCTGAACCATATCTAAGAATTCCCGTGGATCCTTTTCAGACTTGGATCCCATGAAAGAACAAGGATTTATCTGGGTGAAATCTCAAATTTTGGTTGCAGTAGTATTGGCCACTGGGTTGGTTGGAACAACAACTGTCCATTCATTCTGTGCTACTACAGAGTTTGCTAGAGTAGTAGATGTAGCCTTGAATTCTATGTGAGAGACATGCTCGTCCAGAGGATCTTCCTGGATGGGCTGTGGAGGTGGCTGAGTTCCTGTTCTTCTTGGGAGGCATGTTCTGTAAATGGAAGGAGGAAATGGATTAAACTGAGAGTTTAACTTGAGCTTATGCTCAATCGCATGACATGAATACATGAAAGAAGGGAAACTTTTCCTAAATGCCTTGTAGCCTTTCGTCCATAAATGTGGTGCGGTACACCCATGCACAAGACTCTACTCAATTCGGATTTCAGACTTTTTAGGACACTTTAAAACTCTAGGCTCTGATACTAAGTTTGTAACAACTTGGGACTACCCCCTAGTCGTTACATGGTTCTTACGGTCTCGAGAGACCACAAGCTAACCCATGAGCTGGTACCTACTGTGAGCACTGAATAATATATTCATGAATACAGAAGAGTAGCCGAAATGCCATAAGGTTTTAAATATCTGGATTTAAACTGAAATATATATCTAGGAAAATGACTATTTGAATTTGATAAAGTACTGATAAATTGAGCAACTAACTGACTGTAATGTCTGAAAAGCCTCTAAGACTAACTCACTAAGAGTTGATGGGACAAGCCCCCAACTAACTCTACTAACTACTAAAATAAATACAAAAAATAAGATAGCCTATCCTCGGGTGATGAGGACTCACCACTGCTATAGTACTATTGAGAATCTGTGGGACTAAGTGCGATCCGGGAACTGAGCATCAGCACCTATGATTTAAGTCATCATAGCACAAAAGAAAGGTATGCGATCAGTACTTTGAATGTACTGGTATGCTAAACAAGGTAGGTTAACATGCAAGGTTTTATGAATAGGAATGATGATCTATCTGAATATACAAGTAAAACATGGAATACAGAATAGAGAACATAAAATCTGTAGATATTGAACATGCATGAAAGTATATAAAATACTGAGATACATGAAAATCTATAGATACTGAGGATGCATGACCAAGCATATGACATAAACTGGATGGGATCTGTAAATTGAAATAATGAAAATAATGAAAATCTATATGATTTGGTCAAACGACACTAAGACTGAACAACTGTGCTGGGACTATAATTGACACTAAATATGAGACTGTGGGAGGTATCATCTAACCGACATTCCCCAATTCGAGTTAATCGGGATCCAACCTGTAACCCTAGTTGAAAGGGTGTTAATACCATGCCAAGGGTACTAACGCTGGCTGTGTGGATCCACTAAACTAATATCATGTCCAAAGGACTAAGGGTGTCAAGCCTGAACTGACGGGTGACCTCTACGAGATAGTCAAGCCTAATCAAATGGGTGAATACTTATATCCTACGCTAGCTACGTAGTTCTGGAGTATAGGGACTACTACTAATGACTCTGCCTATCTAATGGGGAATCCGCCATCCCTACACTCGCTTAGTGCTAAATTCTACTCCCAACTGAATGATACTGAAATGCTAGACTACTCTGTGTTTAAATAACTATTCTGATAATGCTCATGATATAATCTGAAGTTATTCTGAAGATACTGAGACAACATTAAGTAAACAGATATGGTTTTGGGTATTTAATAACCCCAGGACTCAAAACAATAGTAGTAGCACGACATTAAAACATTGAAGGACGTAGCATGAAGACTCTTATTAAATAATTGCTCTTGTAGGCATTTTATCAAACACTTATAGTTCATGGTTTAAAATAATCATAGAATTACTAAAGGACTGGCTTAATTGACATGAAATTATCATGGAAAACACTAAGTCATGATTTAATTCAACAAATGATAACACTAAAACATGAGTTATCGAATAACAACAATAACTTCATTAAAACATGGTATTAAATCAAAGTTCATGGAGATTAATGGATGATATCATGATTTAAAATCAAATAACTTAAAAAGATCATAACTTTATAATTAAAAAGGTTTCTTGAGCTCCATGGATGAAATGAATCCATGGATGAACATCTAACATACCTGGGATAATGAATTTGGGAGGATTGATGGAGAGTTCTTGAGAAATTGCCTTGAATTTGAGAGATAGGGTTCTTGTTTTTGAAAAGGGGATCTTCAATTTTGAAGAAGAGTTGAATAATGAATGACTATTTAGGTCAATTGAGGCTAAATTTCATGTTTTAGGTTAATTAGGGCCATAGATGAAAACCCAATTACCCTTGGACGAATTTAAAAACAAAAGCTGAAAACTGAAAAACCTGATTTTTGGCCTTGGCGCGATGTGCCACTATCGCGCCAAGCCACTGGAAAATGGACAACTGGGACCTGTACAAATGCCGCATGCGGTGCCATCGTAGTAAAGCTTTGGATACCATTTTTCCACTTATACAACGCGCCAACATCATGAAAACCTAATGGAAATTGACAAATGGGAATTTTGCCTGCTCCGTGATGCGCTGTGATCGCAGAGTCTCACTGAAAATTGACAATTGTCATTTGGGCTGCCTATGCGATGTGCTGAGGGTTTCAATGACGGTATTTAATGGATGAAACTTAAAATCGCTATTTTTTACCCGGTTAACAGATTTAGGCAAATTTTATATCGTTGAAAAGCTAATTCAATTTCCTACATAATGACAGGCTCTAAACTGAAGAATAATAAGCATTTAAAAAATTTTATATATGAATACTCATGTATTAGGACTTAGATTATACTAGGAAAATACGGGGTATTACACGACTATACCAGGAAAAACCCAAAAGAAAGTACTGAAACCATAAACGACTGAAAGAAACCAGGCCTTCAAAATAAGGGATGGATCACCACTTCGACACCTATCCAACAAGAGTATCAAACCACCTAATGCTGTATAGGGTCACTAGAAAGGCCCACCGAACCTACATCATGATATAATATAGCGTACAGAAACAGTCAGTACAACGAGTGCTGGCATGCAACCTAAGAAAATGGATAAAAGATACAAGTACCAAACCAATAATAAAACACATGGATAAAATATATTTTTTTAAAAAACAAGTCATAAAAACATGTGATCATCAACCATCAAGTAATAGGATGCTAGGGTAGGGTACAAGTAACCTTAGACATGACTGCTTAAAAATTTAATCCTAAACTATGTAGCTCGTTCCGACCTAAAGGCACCTATAGGATATATAGGTCTGGATCCCTCTAACGGAAGGGCCCTAGTCTATGTTAGTTACATCAACCGGAGAAATTAGGCTAAAGTTACCAATAGTCAATTAGCCTCCTAAAAATATACTGTGTAAAGCTGACATAGTGGTCATAGACCCCCAACGTTGGCAAACTTGGTTTCCAGTGTTGGTTACCCCGGACTACCTCTTCTCAATGAGCTACACAACTCCCTTTAATCCTAATTAAACTAGTTTTCACATACCATTAACCATGCAGTCATTTATTAAGACATTCCCAATTTGGTATCGTCATACCAAGAGACTTGCAAGCCATTTCAATTATGCCATACCATATCTATAATCTATTTAATCTTTTAGACTCTAATTTTCATATAAAAATCCATAATCCAAGCCCTCAAGGTCATTTCCAAAACCTTATTACCTTTTTACCATTTAATGTTATGGAATTTCTCAATGAACAATCTAAACATTACGAAATCCATGTTTAGAATCCAACTTATGATGTGGGATGAGGTTCATGTCATTAAAATCATGCAAAAATCCATAAACATTATGAAACCATATTGTCAAATGCCCACCATTACCATGGAATCCAAATTCAGTTCACAATCACCATTTAAACTATAAAGAAATCAGTAAAATAAGGAAAAGTTAATGCAAGTGTAAAACAACCAAAACCCCTCAACCCTATTTGAACTAAACAACCAAGAAACATGTAAATATTATGTAATTTGATGAATAATATAATAAGTAAAATAGGGAGTGTCAAACATGCCTTTTGATGGAGTGAATTCAAGAAAAGTTTGAGTTTCGAGCCCAGAGAGTTGAATTCTTAAGAAAACCCTTAGTTGTTTCTCTTGAAAGTTGAAAAGGGGAGGAATAACGATAACAACTGATAATTGATTGCCTAATAAGAGTCGGAGAGTGTTTAAGTTTGTTTAAGGGGATTAAGGACCAAAAATTCCTCACCCCCAACTAAAATAATAAATAGGGCAATTTTTTCCCTTGGGCGTGGCACGCTGCTATCGCGGAGGCCCAAGGGCATGCCACGTTGTTATCACGGCATGCCTAGGGCATGTCATACTACTATTGTAGATTCTCACTGGTTTGGGGTCCCAAAATGACCTCGAACCCTTTTCAAAATTTCCAAAAACTCTTCCCTAACATCCCTTTAACATCCCTTATCATTATTCAAGTAAAATATTATCATTAAACATGAGGGAGGGTCCAAACAAATTTGTCAAAAATTTTGTGGTCTTACATTATACCTCCTTAGGATCAGTCGTCTCTGAATGAGAGATTAGGACACCTTTGGAATGTACTAGGTAAAACATAGAGGGATTCAAGAACAAAATTTGAAATGCATCAAGAGAAGAAGTAAAATTCATACATTAAAGACTTCCGTCCATCATTGTAAACAAGAGTGTGTATTTAGCTTTCAGATCCTCTTTTGATTCCCATGTAGCCTCTTCTACCTTTTGATTTCCCCAAGAACCTTCACCAAAGCTATTTACCTAGTCCTCAACTTCTGAACTTGCTTATCCAAGATTTCAATTTGTGTTTTCTCATAGGACAATAAATCCTTAACACCAATATCCTTAATGGGCCCTATCAAGGAAGGATCACCCATACACTTTTTAAGCATAGACATATGAAAAATAGTATGAATTGTGGCCAAGCTCACCGATAATTCCAACTCATAAGCAACATTCCCAATCCTTCTTACAACTTGATGGACCAATGTAATGGGGACTGAGTTTCCCTTTTTACCCAAATATCATAACTTCTTTTATAGGGGAAACCTAAAAGAATACCCAATCTTCGACTTCAAACTCCAACTCCCTTCGCTTTATATCTGCATAAGGCTTTTGGAAACCCTGAGAAGTCTTAAGTCTTTATCTAATCACTTTAACTTTCTCAATCGCTTGATGCACAAGATCAGGCCCAAACAACCCAGTATCTCCCATCTCAAACTATCCAATCAAAGACCTACACCTTCTACCATAAAATTCCTCAAAAGGGGCCATTTAGATACTGGGATGATAGCTATTATTATAATCAAACTTGACAAATGGTAAATGATCAACCCAGCTACCCTAAAAATCAATAACACATGTCCTTAGCATATCTTCCAGAGTCTTAGTTGTACGTTCCACTTGTCCATCCATTTGAGAATGGAAAGTAGTGCTAAGGTTCACCTGAGTAGCTAACCCTTTTGAATAGAACACCTAAAATAAAAGTAAATCTGCATACCTCGGTCAA
This sequence comes from Capsicum annuum, assembly GCF_002878395.1. NCBI lineage: Eukaryota > Viridiplantae > Streptophyta > Magnoliopsida > Solanales > Solanaceae > Capsicum > Capsicum annuum. The sequence goes on along the minus strand of NC_061111.1, from coordinate 214,021,728 downwards.
AAATAATAGACAGCCGGGTCCCATAAAAATTGACTAACTCCTAAATGAATAACTTGGCATAATTCTCTCATGAGTAGTTAGTTCTCATAGGTAAGAAGTGAGCAAACTTGATCTTTTTATCCACGGTGACCCAAATAGAATTGTACTAATTTTGAGACCGCAGAAGCTACATGATGAAATCCATATTAATTATATCCCACTCCCACATGGGAAATTCTATCTCTTGAGATATGTCACCCAAACTCAAATGCTCAACCTTGACCTGTTGACAGACCATACATTTGGCAACAAAATTTTCCATATCCCTTTTCATATTATTCCACCAATAAATTTACTTCAAGTTATGATACATCTTTGTTGAACCTGGATGAACCGTATATCTAGATACATGGGCTTTGGTCAAAATTCTTTCCCGCAATCCATATATATTAGGAACATATAACCTACCTTGGTATATCAAAATGCCATCTCCTCCAATTTCAATGGCCATAATATTTTGCTGACCCATATTATCCTTAATTTGCACTAGTATAGGATCCAGGACCTGCTTCTCTTTAACCTCAGCCCCAAGAGACAATTTAACCACTTCCTAAACATTATCCCTCTATCCTCAGTATCCAAAAAAGTTGAACTCCTAAATTAGACAGACGGTGAATATCTTTCACCAATCTTCTTTTCTCCTCCTCAATGTGAGATAAACTCCCTATGGATAGCCTGCTAAGAGTATCAGGAACTACATTAGCTTTACTTAGGTGGTAGTGCAAACTCATGTCATAATCCTTAAGCAATTCAAGCCACCGTCTCTATTTGAGATTCAACTTCTTCTGCATAAACACATACTGCAAGGTCTTATAATCGGAATAAATATCTCATGCAGCTTATACAAATAGTGACACTAAATTTTGATAGCAAAAATCGTAGCTTCCAACTCTAGATCTTGAGTCAGATAATTTCTCTCATGAACCTTAAGCTGCCTGGAAGTATAAGCCACTACCGTCTTATGATGGATCAAAACACAACCCAGTCCCACATGGGATGAATCACAATGCATAATAAACCCCTCAGTACCCTCCAGTAGGGTCAAAATAGGAGCAACAGTCAACTTATTCTTTAACTTCTCAAAGCTACCCTCACAAGCATCAGACAATAGAAACTTTACCTTTTAATAAGTCAACCTTGTAAAAAGAGCAACAATAGATGAGAAACTCTCCACGAACCTCCTATAGTAACTTGCCAGGCCCAAGAAGCTCCCAATATCAGTTGGATTCGTGGGTCTAGGCTACTTTTTAACTGCCTTAATCTTTTGTGGATCCACCTTGATCCCTTCATTTGATACAACATACCTAAGAAAAGTCACAACACTTAGCCAAAATTCTCACTTAGAAAAATTTACATACAATTTATGATCCTTTAAGGTCCGCAACATAATTCGAAGGTGATTTTATGATCCTTCTTACTTTTAGAGTACACCAAGATGTCATCAACGAAGACTATAATTAATAGATCCAAAAATGGTTTGAATACCCGATTTATAAGGTCCATGAAAGTAGCTAGAGAATTAGTCTAACCAAATGACATAACCAAGAACTTATTGTGGCCATAACGGGTTTGGAAAGTATTCCTGGGAATATCAACCTCCCTAATCTTCAATTGCTGATAGCCCAAATGAAGATTTATTTTTGAGAAAGATTTGTCACCCTGAAGCTGATCAAAGAGGTCATCAATTCTAGAAAAAAGGTACTTATTTTTCATTATAACCATATTCGACTGACGATAGTCTATACACATCCGAAGAGACCCATCCTTCTTTCACATGAAAATAACAGTAGCACCAAAGGAAGAAACACTAGAAAAGATGAAACCCTTATCAAAGAGATCCTTTAATTGATTCTTTAATTCCTTCAGCTCTGTCGGAGCGATCCTATAAGGAGGAATAAAGTATGTAAATGGACTGTTGGGAGGGATTTTCATAGTTAGAATCCTTGATTCAAACTAGATGATACAGACACTCCTTGGATATCAATTTTTAAGCCCAAAGGCAAGAAATAAACTTTTTTTTGGTACTAGATAACTCCTTTCCTATTTAATTACTAGTTCATTAGGAAAATAAAAGGTGACCTTTTGGGCCCTACAATATAGAGAACCATAGAATAAATGAAGCCAATCCCTCTCTAAAATCACATCAATATCCAACATATTAAGTTTTATTAAATTACCAATGTATCCTTAGGAAATATGGGTCTACACAACTCTTATAGACCTTTCTAGGAATAATAGACTCACCCATCAAGGTAGAAACTAAAAGAAGGTCAAAAATACATTCAGGACCAAAACCAAAGTGTACAGCCACATAAGGGTTCATATAGGATAGTGTAGACCCCAGATCAAGCAAGCAATAAACATCACATGAAAAAAGCTATAACATACCAGTGACAACATCCAGGGATGCCTTAAATTCCTAATGAGTAGAGGTGCATAAAGGCAATTTTGACTAGTTCCCATCCCTGAAATAATTCCCTTACCCGCAGGAGCTTAAGAAGTAGTAATTTAAGCCTTCCTAGCCCAATAAATAACCCTAGTCAAAGGACAATATAGCTGCAAATAACCGAACTAACCAAAATTAAAGCACTAATTTCTCCCCTCCTCATAATAACCATGGTGAAGTTTTCCACAACCACAACAAGGCAGATAAAGTGGGGTTGACTGAGCTCCACTAACCTGATATTGGGCACCCTGTGTGCTAGGACCATTGCTAAACTAAAAACATCGATCAACTAAAAGCTTAGGAGCAGGAGCGCTAGCCGATAAATAAAAATTTCCCCAATTTTTTTCTTAGGACATTGCCTACCCTCTTTTCCACTATTCTGCTGGCTTGTACCCTGCTTTGCATACTTAAATTTCTTATAGTACCTTTCCCTTATTTCTACTTGCTTTCTCTCCTTTTCTTCTACCTGCTGTATGTAAACCACTAGCCTTGATATTTCTATGTTATTTTCAGCATAGCAACCTTACTCTCAAATATCATGTAATACCCCATACTATTCTTAGCTCAGTTCAACTTCTAGTTATATGCATAAGGGGCTTAAGGCCTCAAAATTTTACTAAGTCTTAGGGACTTAGTCATTTTTAAGACTTCTAAAATTTGAGGATTTTTAATTTGGTCTTCTCAACCCCGAGATATTGGGTTTTGAGTTAATTTATGTTTAAGGGTGTAAGGATCATGTCTCAAAGATGTTTTGAATTTCTTAAATAAAGTTTGGGTCATGTTTGGATCATGAAACCAGAGGATTATTGCGATAGGCCTGCGATGTGGTATTATATCTGTCATTATGTAGACCACATTGTGGTGAGGGAAATGAACTACCATGATAAGGCCGCGTCGTGGTAAGCTTGTTCTATCCAGTTTTTAATCTAAATAGTTAAGGGGCAATTGGGTCTTTTTCCTTCAATCCAAATCATCCATAACACAAATTGGGACATCATTTAGGGCATTATTTGACCTTCTTATTAAGATCCCTCAGAAGAAAACCCTTCCCTTTTTCTAAAGAACACAAATTCAATTCCTTTCTTCCTAAGAAATCAAGAATTCAAGTTTCCTAAGTTCAAAAACCTTTAAGAAAGCATCAAGATTGGTGTTTCTCTTTCAAGTTAAAGGTTTTAAGGTATGGGGGATGTTCATTCATGGGTTTTCTTTCACCCATGGAGCCCCAAAAATCCTCTTTTTGATTAAAGATTGAATTTTTCTATCATTATTGCATTTTTTATTGCTTAAGATGGGTTTAATTCATGTTTCCATGGTAATTTAAATGAAATTCAATCCATGTATGATCCCATGCAAGATTTTGAATTCCTCATGCTATGAATTTGAGTTTCCCATGCTTTATTCAGGTGAATTTTATGATGAATCCTAAATTTATGATTCTTAGAAAACATTCCCACGTTAAATTCATGATCCCCACATATTTGATGAAATGTCTATGGTTATGGGTTTTGAACCTTAATCCTTTACTACACTTTTGAGCTTGTTATTACATTCAATAATTATTCAGTGCTGGTGGGTTATGAACACCTGATACCTACATGTTTTACATGATTTACAAATTTTCAAGTATGATTCAGTTAAACCATGATTATTCCTATTTATTCAACTATTATGATCATAGTGAGCACTATCAGTCATGAAATTATGTTCAGTTAAACTCAGTCCAGTTTCAATTTCAGTATCGATTTAATTAGGAGTAGGATTTAGCACCGAGCAAATTCAGGGGTGGCGGCTTCCCCGTCAGTTAGGTAGAGTCGTTAGTAGCAGTCCCTATATTCTAGAACTACATAGTCAGCATAGGATATAAGGAGTTACCCATCAGTTTAGGGTTGACTTCCTCTCAAGGGTCTCCTATCATTTTAGGCTTGACACTCTGTTCCTTTGGGACACCAGATTAGTGGATCCACACAGCTAGTGTTAGTACCCGTGGCACGATACTGAAACTCTTTCAACTGGGGTTACAAGTTGGATCCCAATTAGCTCAGATTAGGTATTTCAGTTAGATGATACCTTCTACAATCTCAGTATAGTATTCAGTGATGGCTTATCAGCGTAGTCGTCACTTAGTTGGTAGATAGATACTTCGAAGTAAAATGAGCATAACTTTCTACACTGATATCGGATTAAGGTGAAACTAGTTGCGTTTGAAAGAGGACTCGAAGATATTTATTTTGGTATATGGTAGGCCACATAAATCATTATTTATAGGGAGTAATTTTCATTTAAAGTTAATTCAAGTTGAAGCATTTACTAAAACTTAATCGATAGAAGTGTTCTCAACTCGTCTTTGAGTTAGAAGATATTTGTGACCTAAATTAATGTTCAAAGGTATTCCCAAACTATATATTTTATCATCATATATATTAACAAAGAATTATTAGATTCGGGTCTATACGCGTAGGAACGATGGTTTGAAAATTAGCCCAAAAAATGTGGGGTGTTACAATGGGTCATGATATAATACTTTAAAAAATTGGGTTACAGGTTTTAATATTGGATACAAATTCTGTCATGAGCAAATTATTATTCATAATTTTCACTTACCATGTAACATCGCAATTGTGCGAGTTTGGTGCCAATTGGATGAACTTCGCAGAATAGCCTCGTAATTGGCTGTTAGGGAAGGGCATAAAATAAAAAAAAAGGCTAAACCAAATCAAGTCAATCAATTCTTTGATTTTTTTGTTTGATTTGTTGTAATGACCTGAATCATTAGTCAAGAGAAAATAAGATAGCACATAACCAAATGATTGCATTTGCGGTAGTAATTAGACAGTTCATTAACTATAATCTAGAAATAATTCTAATGATAGCATACACATGTAAGAAAGTTAAAAATTGAAGGAAGGTTCAAAATTACTTGAAAAATAACTATTAAAGGACAAAATTACCGGTGTGGAAGATATTGAGAAATCTAGTAACATATCTTTTAAGTGTTTTCCTCAATATCTTCCTAAATCTTTCTGTCAAAGACAATAAAAATGTCAACTCAAAAAAAATTAAGATAATACAAAATTAAATAAATTAATTATGAAAACAATCTTATCCAGCTTTATCACGCTCAATCCAACCTGCTAAAATATCTCTCAGTCCATGTTGTAGTTCACTAGCTACTTTTGCATCATGTGCAGGTGTCAATGTAGGTGTAATAAGTCCATAAGATTGGACTAGAGGTGGTATAGATGTCTATGATTTTGACTCAATGTTTTTATCTCTAAGTTGCAAACTAAATATTGAGGAAATGAACCATGGCGGAGGAGTAGATGATGTAGATGGGGAGTGGACCTATGATGGATGCAAGAAAGGTATATTAACAAATGTAGAATTGGCATTTCCAAAATAGAAGCACCTGAGGTAAACCTAGTAGTATGGTGGATGCCTAATGTTAGAGGTGACATAAGGCAATAAGAAATAGTGTATATGAGAAGCATAAGAAAGGGAACAAGAACTATCATTGTGATCTATATGCCTCCTAGTTTCTTGCTAATCTTACCACTAGAACCTCAACTTCTATCACCTCATCACTTGATGATAATCGTTATCAGCATAAAGTTTACATTACTATTGAAAAAAATTAACAAATGTAAAATAAAATTGGTCCAAAAACATAAACCAACATGCTAGTCGTTATTCTCCCCCCTCACTTATTTTATTTTCATAATTCTCTCATTCTTCTTACTTTCTTATTTCATAATCATCATGTAACTTTTTCTTTCTGCATGATTCACTTTCATCAGTTAATTCTCCATCAACAATTTTGAAGAAAGTTACCTCAATATGATCAATATTTTCTAATTTGTGGTGAGAATTTTTAAAACTATTTTCTAACTCAAAATTCATTGTCTGATAACAACTTTCATATTATTTTGGTACACTATATCTAAATTATTAATAACCTTAATCCTACCTAGAAACTTAGTCTTCATAATCATTTACTAATGAGCTTTATCTTAATACAAGCATATGGAGCACAATCATAACACCCCAAGAACTCTTATCTAAGATTTGAAGCATTCTTTATATGTGTGTAGGCCTAAAAGTAATGATTTATAATCATAAATAAGTGTCATAATTAATTTCATAGTGTGGCGAGTGCTTTTGATATGAATCGTGATCATAAAAAATATATAGTGCAAAGTTGTGTTGAGAGAATTTCTATCGATTGAATTTTAGTATATATTTTTACTTAGGTTAATTTCTACTAATCATTACTCCTAAAATATTAAGACATTTTAACCTAAAATTTATCAAACTAAAGATTTGTGAGTCTTCTTTCCAATGCCACCAATTATTCATTAATCCAATTTCAAAGCTAAAAGTTATGAGCAAAATAGTACGGGTCCATGATGGCAATGAGCCATGTTGCCAATGATGGTGCTATGACAATGTCCCATACTATCAGCAATGGTACGGCCAATATGTCATGGTTCCATGACTGGCACGATGTCCAACGTGCCACATCAATGGCTCCCAGACATTAAAATCCCTCTTTTTGATCCTTTTTAAGAGAATTTAATCTTTTTACCCCAAACACCTCTTTTAACTAATGTAAAATTCTTCATTCTCTTTCCAAGTCTTAAGAACTCCAACGACAAGGTTTTCTCCAACATCAACTCTAGGGTTCAAGTTCAATGTTTCAATTCTAGGATTTCTTAAGTTTTAGGTATGTGGGGATTCAAAAAGCTTTGTTCCCAAAAATATTAGTTTTTCTTAATGATTATAAATTTATTTAGCAGGGTTCATACCCAAATTTTATGATTTCAAAATATATTTTGTAATCTTTAGCCTTTCTATAATTTGTGAATTTTATGGTTAACTTGTGATTCCTTCCACATGACTTGAGTCCATGAATTATGAATTATTTTACTCCTAAAAATTCCTAATCAGTCAGAAGTTGATCGATTATTTTCTCTTTTCCTCTCTCAGACTCCAAGTCTCAGAGCTTTACAAGAAATCAAGTGTAGGATTCTTCCAATCAAGATTTTCAAAAGTTTCTTATTACATGTGTATGTAAAGTTAATTCTTCAGTGTGGAAACTCAATCCTCTCCACAACCAAGTTCAATGTTAGTTTCAATTCATGAATCGAGTAGGTTTTTGAGAAATCAAGATTCTTAACTTTAATTCCTTATCTCTTAATACAAGTATTTGAATATTTCATGTTTATTATAAAAAAAATTATATGAATTTGGATTCCCTTTCATGAATTGATTTCTAATTCGTGTCAATTATATTTTTCAAGAATCTTTGTGAATTTACTCCATTGAATTTTAAAGTTTATTTGATGTTTTAAAGGATTGATTATGTTTTCCCCGAAAGTTTTTTTAAAATTTATAAGTTTATATTCATGAAAAACTTATAAAAATATTTATGCTAATATCATGTGTTGAAAAAGAAGAAGGTTATCGTGACTTAAAAAGTTACAGAGATTTAGAGTCAAGGCTCACAAAGATAGATATATTCATGATATGATATTTTGAGACAAACATGACTGTTAAAAAGTATTTTAGACTGATATTATGAGCAACTACTATGTTCTATGAGGACTATTTAGTACCGAGATGGGTGAGAGTTCAGATAAAACATGTCTCAAAATTATGTTGCCAATATAGGACAGGATCGTTCGCAGATGCCGACATCTCTATTATTTATAGACTTTGAACTTAGCTTGGGGATTCTCATATCAAGTTCATATTATACCCCATTAAGAAAAAAGATAGCTCTACCAATGCGGGTAGGACGTTGGGTTCTGAAAATATGGGCAAGATGTTGTACTTCACATGATGCTCACATGATTTATACCAATTAAAAAACTCCATAAAAAATTACTTATTTTCAAATAATATATGATTGTCTATGGCTAACACTTTTAAGAGAGTTTTTATGAAGCATTATTTTCAAGTCTTATTTAGATTTGAATTAATCGATTTTCAATTTCAATTTTAGTTTTAAGAAAGTTCTACTTATACTTCTTTAAGTATCAGCATTCAGGTTAATCATCCTTCCTTTTAGTTATTCAGTCTTGTATTATGATTATGTTATTCATGTCTTAGTTTTTTAATTTTTGATATTAGTACTGGTTCACTTTACTGCTTTACATATCAATACATTCAAATTACTAACGCCTCTTTTTGGCGCTACATCATTAGACAATGTATTCCCAGCTTTCAGATATGCAAGTTGTAAATGGACTATTCAGTAGGCTATGCTATCAGTTTACATGTGTTTTCATTATTCTCAAGGACTTTGCAGTATTTCAGTCATTATTTTATTTTGTTATATAAACATAGTTGTACTCAAAATGTAGTAAAGACTTCATAGACACATAGTTAAGTCGAGTCAGATGTAATAAGTTTTTAAATATTTTAATACTTTCGTTAGTAAAAGTTGAAGTTATTTTATTTCATTTTGTTTAAAAAATTACACCCATGCTTTTAGCTTCCACAATTTTATCAAAGTTCAGCTTTCCTAGTTTCACGTCAGGAAAAATGGTTCTCTCAAACTACTCATGATTTCAAGTGCCTATTATGTTCAGGGTGAAATATTAGGGTGGATTTGAGTTCAGACAAATTTAAATTCCAGAACTACGTTGCTACCATACATTAAAGGGGTCCTTACCTGTTGAAATTGTCTCCCTTTACCCAAAATAGGCTCATGAATAAATTCATGTCAAATCATGATTCTTTATCCTCGACAAGTTATAGAACTCCCATAGAAAGATAGTTTAGTACTTTAAGTGTGCAAATCTCACTAAAACAGTTTAAATATAATCCATTGCACTTACTTACATGTTTTATCATTTAAATTGTACTCATGAAAGATTGTGATCCGATGAACTTTTCATACATGTTGTTTATCCCTATGTTATATAATGATTTTACTCCCTACATAATATATACTTGTTTTACATATTTCATGCATTTATCACGTGCTCATTAAATTAAGTGCTGACCTTATATGTTCTCTTGCTCTATATCCTATAATGATATAGGTTTTATTGCCCATCTTAAGATATGTGACTAGCTAGTTTATTTCATCTTCTACCTTGATCAGTTGTTATAATAAGTCCTCATGTTGTGAGGGCAGCTTGTATTTTAGTTATATTTTAATAGCCACTATTTCATTTTCAGTCAGTTTTTCATGTGTTCTAAGTTAGTTGGGGGTCCTGTCCCAATAACTCATCAATTTTAGTAGAGGCTTTCAAACATAGTTATTAATTCAGTGGGTGTATATTTAAATTATTATTTTCAAAGGTTCAGTGTATTTTATTTTCAGTGTATTTTATTCTATCTTTTCCATAGTTATTATGTTCATCTTCCATTCAAATTTTAAGCCTATGATTTTAATAACATGCCAGCACCATGGGTTAGTTTAGAACTACTTATGGTTCTAAACATCGTGTCCTATTCAAAATATAGACACGGATCATGACAATAATACATTTGCTTAGTATTTTGTGCAATGATAAAAGAATCATAGCGATCATTCTATATAATGTGATTAACTTTAATTACATTGTGTTATGGATTCACCTTTGTTCCTCTATGCGATGGATCAAACCATTTGCACCATAAAAATACCATCTTTTTCTATCCATCTATGATACCTAAGTCTTAGGATCTCTTCTATCATACTAATCAATAGTTTCACCATGATCATCGGCATCACATTTAACACAAACTCTACTATTATTGATTTTTTTATACATAGAATTAGTTTCTCCTATTTGAAACTTAAGACCATTCACATAGTTCTTATTCATCGAATTTACTTGACTTGACTATTGGGCACATGTGTACTATCTTTAGTAGGACCTCTATATTTTTTAACTAAAAAAGGTGGAAAGATAGCAAATCTGAAAGGAAATGTAACAAGTTTCTGCTAAGACTGTGGGTAAGATATTAAAGAAAAAAGGGGATTTTTTGGTAATTTATTTTCTATGGAAAGGTAATACACTCTAATGTTGTTGAAGAGATCCCTACAAAAACACGATAAGTCCTTAACGAGTATGAAAGGGTGCTTGGGGAGCCCATGTCATTGCGACCTCCTAGAGCTTTATGATCATTCAATTCCCATTGTATTTGGAGCTAAACCTGTGTTACTAAGACCCTCTATATACAATCAATGTCGAAAATTGGAGAAACTTGTTTAAAATATGTTGCAAACTAGCATCATTCAACTCGGTCAATTACCTTATTCTACTTAATTAATCTTGTTAAGTAGAAGCATTCAAATTAGAGGTTTTACATTGACTATAAGGAGATCTATCAGATTATTATGAAGGACAAGTCTCATTTCTATTGTTAATGGTTACTTGGGCAACGTTTTGCTCTGAATTTGATACCAAGGCAGGTTATAGCAGATCAAAATGAAATTGGAGATATTTCTAAGATAGGGTTTAGAAATGTACGACCCCAAAAATTTTGACAAATTTATTTTGGATCCTCCCTCGTATTTAATGATAATTATTTAATTGAATCATGATAAGGGGTGTTAAAGGGATGTTTGGGAAGAGTTTTGGAATTTTTAGAAAGGGTCCAGGGTCATTTTAAGGCCCCAAACTAATGAGGATCTGCGATAGAAGTGTGCCACACCTTGGGCACGCTGCTATTAGAGCGTGGTATGCCCTTGGTCCTTCGCAATAGCGACATCCCATGCCCAAGGGCAAAAATCGCCTAGTTTATTTTTTTAGTTGGGGGTTAGGGATTTTTGGTCCTTAACATCCTTAAATGACCATAAACACTCCTCAACCCCTATTTGGAAATCAAGTATTAGTTTTTATTATTATTCTTCCCTTTTTCATCTTTTAAGAGAAGCAACTAAGGATTTTCTTAAGAATTCAACTCTCCAGATCGAAACTCAAAATTTTCTTGAATTTACTCCATCAAAAACCATGTTGGACACTTCCTATTTTACTTATTATATTATTGCATCAAATTACTTGATATTTATATGTTTCTTGGTTGTTTAATTCAAACTAGGTTTGAGGGTTTTTTGTTGTTTTACACTTGCATTAACTTTCTCTTATTTTACTGATTTCTTCATGTTTTAAATGGTGGATTGTGAACTGAATTTGAATTCCATGGTAATGATGAAAATTTGGCGATATGGTTTCACAATATTTATGGATTTTTGCATGATTTTAATGACAGTAACCTCTACCCACATCATAATTTGTATTCTAAACTAGGGTTTCATAGTGTTTGGATTGTTTACTAGGAAATTACATAAAATTAAATGGTAAAGAGATAATAAGGTTTTGGAAATGCCCTTAGGGCCTATGGTTATGAATTTTTAAATTAAATTGGTGTCTAAAAAGTTAAATGGATTATGGATACGGTATGATATAATTGGAATGACTTGTATGTCTCTTTGTATGATGATACGAAATTGGGAATGGCTCAATAAATGACTTCATGGTTAATGGTATGTGAAAACTATTCTAAATAGTGTTAAAGGAAATTGTGTAGCTTATCAAGAAAGTGTAGTCCCGGGAGGACCAATACTGAAAACTATGTTTGCCGATGTTGGGGGTCTATGACCACTGTATCCAACTTTACATAATATAATTTTGGGAGGCTAATTTAATATTGGTGACTTTAGCCTAATTCTTCCGTGACTATTGGTGACTATTAGGTGAATTTAAAGCAGTATAAGATTAGTGTTAAGGAGTATGCATTGAAGTTCATCCAGCTGTCCCATTGTACTCCTGAGTTGGTATCTAGTATGAGGTCTAAGATGAGGAACTTTGATTTGGGTCTGTCTCATGACCTTATATATCACGACTTGAGGCTACCCTCTAGTCGCGACAACGATGCTTATGGTCACAAGTGGCCACAAGCTAACCCATGTGTTGCTACCTACTGAGAGCGTTGAATAAAATAATAATAATAATAATGGACATATATAGAAAACAAATGATAAATCCATAAAGTCTAAATACTAAAAATACGAATGAATCACATGTATGAAATATATGATAAGACTAATAAAACTAACTAACTATCTGAATATCTAAAAGCCTCTAAACTAACTGAGGAGTTGATAGGACAGACCCCCAACTAACTCCTAATGATTGAATAAAATAAAATACTGAAATAACTGAATAATTCTAACATGTCCTCGATGGATGAGGACTAACCACTATGGTTGTTGGATTATGCTGAGTTATCTAACTACGATTGGGAAACTGTGCTTCCAAACCTATGTTAAAAGACATCAAGCATAAAAAAGAGTATGCGGTCAGTACTTTGAATGTACTGGAATATGAGATAAGGACAGACTGATATGCATGAGGCACTGCACATATAAAATAAGAACTAATTGAATAGCATGAGATAACCAAACATGAATGAATGAAAACTGTAATATCTTAGAATGCAAGACTAAGTGTATATATGTTATGTTACTGAGATAAATTTGTAATCGAAAAGGCTAAAAGCTCTAGAATTGAATATCTAAATGTCTGTACACTTAGTCAAGCAAAATTGAACTGAAAATACACTGAATACTGTACTGAGATTGTAGAAGGTATCATCTAACTGACATGCCTAATCTGAGCTAATTGGGATCCAACTTGTAACCCCAGTTGAAAGAGTTTCAGTATCGTGCCACGGGTACTAACACTAGCTGTGTGGATCCACTAATCTGGTGTCCCAAGGGAACAGAGTGTCAAGCCTAAAATGATATGAGACCCTTGAGAGGAAGTCAACCCTAAACTGATGGGTGACTCCTTATATCCTATGCTGGCTATGTAGTTCTAGAATATAGGGACTGCTACTAACGACTCTACCTAACTGAAGGGGAAGCCGCCACCCCTGCATTTGCTCGGTGCTAAATCCTTCTCCCAATTAAACCGATACTGAAACTGAAACTAGACTGAGTTTAACTGAACATAATTTCATGACTGATAGTGCTCACTATGATCATAATAGTTGAATAAATAGGAATAATCATGGTTTAACTGAATCATACTTGAAAATCTGTAAATCATGTAAAACATGAAGGTATCAGGTGTTCATAACCCACCAGCACTGAATAATTATTGAATGTAATAACAAGCTCAAAAGTGTAGTAAAGGATCAAGGTTCAAAACCCATAACCATAGACATTTCATCAAATATGTGGGGATCATGAATTTAACATGGGAATGTTTTCTAAGAATCATAAATTTAGGATTCATCATAAAGTTCACCTGAATAAAGCATGGGAAACTCAAATTCATAGCATGAGGAATTCAAAATCTTGCATGGGATCATACATGGATTGAATTTCATTTAAATTACCATGAAAACATGAATTAAACCCATCTTAAGCAATAAAAAATGCAATAATGATAGAAAAATTCAATCTTTAATCAAAAAGAGGATTTTTGGGGCTCCATGGGTGAAAGAAAACCCATGAATGAACATCCCCCATACCTTAAAACCTTTAACTTGAAAGAGAAACACCAATCTTGATGCTTTCTTAAAGGTTTTTGAACTTAGGAAACTTGAATTCTTGATTTCTTAGGAAGAAAGGAATTGAATTTGTGTTCTTTAGAAAAAGGGAAGGGTTTTCTTCTGAGGGATCTTAATAAGAAGGTCAAATAATGCCCTAAATGATGTCCCAATTTGTGTTATGGATGATTTGGATTGAAGGGAAAAGACCCAATTGCCCCTTAACCATTTAGATTAAAAACTGGATGGAACAAGCTTACCACGACGCGGCCTTATCATGGTAGTTCATTTCCCTCACCACAATGTGGTCTACATAATGGCAGAAATAATACCACATCGTAGGCCTATCGCAATAATCCTCTGGTTTCATGATCCAAACATGACCCAAACTTCATTTAAGAAATTCAAAACATCTTTGAGACATGATCCTTACACCCTTAAACATAAATTAACTCAAAACCCAATATCTCGGGGTTGAGAAGACCAAATTAAAAATCCTCAAAGTTTAGAAGTCTTAAAAATGACTAAGTCCCTAAGACTTAGTAAAATTTTGAACCTTCCTTCAATTTTTAACTTTCTTACATGTGTATGCTATCATTAGAATTATTTCTAGATTATAGTTAATGAACTGTCTAATTACTACCGCAAATGCAAACATTTGGTTACGTGCTATCTTATTTTCTCATGACTAATGATTCAGGTCATTACAACAAATCAAACAAAAAAATCAAAGAATTGATTGACTTGATTTGGTTTAGCCTTTTTTTTTATTTTATGCCCTTCCCTAACAGCCAATTACGAGGCTATTCTGCGAAGTTCATCCAATTGGCACCAAACTCGCACAATTGCGATGTTACATGGTAAGTGAAAATTATGAATAATAATTTGCTCATGACAGAATTTGTATCCAATATTAAAACCTGTAACCCAATTTTTTAAAGTATTATATCATGACCCATTGTAACACCCCACATTTTTTGGGCTAGTTTTCAAACCATCGTTCCTATGCGTATAGACCCGAATCTAATAATTCTTTGTTAATATATATGATGATAAAATATATAGTTTGGGAATACCTTTGAACATTAATTTAGGTCACAAATATCTCCTAACTCAAAGACGAGTTGAGAACACTTCTATCGATTAAGTTTTAGTGAATGCTTCAACTTGAATTAACTTTAAATGAAAATTAGTCCCTATAAATAATGATTTATGTGGCCTACCATATACCAAAATAAATATCTTTTAGTCCTCTTTCAAACGCAATTGGTTTCACCTTAATCCGGTATCTGAGTAGAAAGTTATGCTCATTTTACTTCGAAGTATCTATCTACCAACTAAGTGATGACTACGCTGATAAGCCATCACTTAAGTGATCACTAAAGCTAATGAGACATCAAATAAGTGATAAGACATTAGCTCTAGTCATCATCCTAGGATAGTAAGGGGGAAATTCCATCCTGAAAGTGACGATTTAGGTGATGAGCCGTCACTAAGTGACGGACCATCAACCTTGGTTGTCAACTAAAGAAATTCAGTAATTTTGTTGGTTTTCCTAGGGATATTTTGGTATTTTTCTCACCCCAAATTTCTCCTACACGATTTAAAGTATCCAAAACACATTATAATTATCTTTTATCAATTTTAATAACATCTCCAATCCCCTCCACTCTCAAGAATAAGAGAAAATTAAGGTTTCCTCTAAGTTCAAGATTTCAAGAAAAGGGTCAAGATTAGGGTTCCAATCTTCAATTTAAACAACATAAGGTACGTGAAATTTTTCTAAACTACAGGGGCTTACTCAAAATATTTTGAATAAGGTTTAAAGTTATGGAATCATATATTTACGAAGGGTTTTGAATTTTCAATAACACATATGTATTGTGAACCAATGTTTTGGTCTTGAGGCCTTCTCCTAAATTTGATTTGTACTCGTATATAAGTATGTATGCATTTTGAGTTTGAATATTGAATGAGAGCATGAACATCTATAATCCCACTCTTGTTATAAAGTCTCTTGTTTTCATATGTTATGAATTATTCAATTTCATATTGAGAATCATGATACAAATGTCTTTACTATTGTTTAAGACTTGATTTTGGTTATGAAGTGAAGAGAGGGTGTTTTATTTTTCATATAAATAAAAAATGATGATTTAAATAATTGCATGGCTTGGTACAAGTAATTGGATACCTTATGTTTGAAAATCAAAAGATGAGAATCTTGCATAAGTTATCATGTATTTTGAACTACAAATTCTCTTGCACTGGTTAAATGATTTGGGTGGTCCAAATAACACATTTTGAATGAAAAGACTGTAACATGATACTGTAAGGCTTATACGACTTACAAGTCTTGGTATGACGATACCAAATCAGATAAATGCCATAATAGACTCAGACCAGACTAAGCTACATGAAGTTTTTAGATATTAGACCACTTTTCAAAAAGATGCATGATTTAAAATATTAAAAATGGGCTTAAAGAGAGTTAGATGGTTACCCAAATAAGGTGTTTGAGTTTAAAGGCTCATTGCTGGGAATCGAGTTTTGCCGATTCGGGTGATGTGATTGGCGAAGGCCATTGTATACTTGTCCTTGAGACACTGGTATACTAGACTAGTATGTAGGACCCCTATCCTTGCGGGAAACTTGGATGTGGGGGCTTGGACGATGAGTTAACGGTGGAACTATATAGCCCATGGGTACTAGACTTGTAGGGTGTACCATCTAGCTCAAAAGTAAGATAAAGAATGAGTTTGATTTCAAAGAATTGTTCAAAGTCTTTTAAAGTATGCCCATGTGTTTTCATATATCGTATGTAAAATGTCTTATGAATTGCTCTCACTTATGTTGTATAAAAGTATATTATTTTGGATTACTCTGCGTACTAGTACATTTATATTAACCCCATATATTTCAGGTTTTGATGCCCAGTCTAGTGGTCCTACAAAATAGTAGATTGTTGTCAGATATTCAGAGTTTGTGAGCCTCCCTTACTTTGGAAGGCATCTTGTTCACTTATGTTGATCTCATTTGATTTTAGTTCATGATCCAATGCCTTGTCTTGATTTCATATAGATTGTTATTTTTTAGTTGTAGTAGAGATTTCACAGACGCGTATGGTTTGAGTTTTATTAAACTTATGTCCGCTTTACTCAGTTGAGATATTAAAGTGACATGTTTCCATTTTTTTCTGCATTTCCTTACAACATATGAATTGTGTATGTGATTTCCAGTTAGAGAAAGGCTATCGGGCCTTCATGATTCAGTTACTAACTAGTAACCCTTACAATCAAGTCATCACTAAGTTTAAGGTACTATCCTCTTTAGTCGATCATTCAACCATTCGAGTCTATTTAACTTACAATTCTAGCTAGAATCATACACCTTTTTATCATACTGTCTAGCACTTTAGCAAAACTTGACTTTATGTTCTTAAGTTATATTATCACCTCCTCTTATCATAATCAATCTTCCTAACTATCTTCTAGTAAGAATGTTATTTACTTTAAATATACATAATATGGGGTTCACCCTTTAGAAAGTATTAAAGACTAGCTCTTTAAAATAAAAGGTCACCTAATTCTTCTATTATTATTCACATTCAGTTATTAAACTCTATAAATATCAAGTAAGTCATATAAATACAAACACCCATCAAAATACATAACACAATAACACACAATTATATGATTATTACATTATTTCCAACATTTATCCTTCCAAACTCTAGGCCTGCAGACCTAGACATAAAATCTCTAGTCAGCTACAGTTATTACATGTAACTAATACAAGTCTAATGCATATTAAATCATAACTTACTTCGATCAAAGATATTAAAAATAACAAGCTACATCAAGGTTGATATTTTCTTTCTTTCATGCTCCTATTGGACCTATAATCTAAAATCAAATAATTATGAAAGTAATTAATCAATAACTCCTTGAAGAACTACATTGAAAATTCACCTCCTAATTTTATCTTTATTCATGGTCTAAAACACAACCCATAGGTCAATTAGAAATTAAATAGCTCAATCATGCTCAACATATCCGCCATCCCTATTAATGGACTTTCAAAGTTAAAGGTTTCATTTTTACTGAATTCAACATTTTCAAGAATCAGATTTCATATTTTAGAATTACAAATTCATGTTAGAAATTGTTAATTAATAATTTAAAATTAATTATAGGTGATATTACCTATATCAGTAGTTTTTTCTCAAAATTTCATGAACTTAGGATTCAAATATTGAGGAATTCCATCATTAAAGATTGTTGTAATGATTCTAAGATGTGAAAGAATTGAAACACAAAAAAGTTACCTGAAGAACTTAACTCAACAAAGAATTTGCACCCTAAAAGTTGAAAAATCGTCCTCCTAGGGCTTGGGGATGAAGTTTTTGAGTTGAAATAAAAAATTCACAAAAAAACAAGGTTATAAACTGCTCAGTTATCACTGCAACAGAAGATTTACTACTACAGTGGTACCGCTACGATGGTTAATTTACCATTGTGGTGGTTAATTTTTTAGCTCAAAAAGTATTTAGTAAAATGATCATAACTTTTCACCTTAAAGTGATATTAACAAGTGGTTGAATACGTTGGAAAGAAGACTCAAAGATCTTCCATTTGATTGGTACTGGGATATATAAGTCTTTATATTCTAGAAGCTATACTTATTTGAAGTTGAACCTAGCTTAAACTTAGCACGCAACTTAATCGATAAGAACACTTCCAACTTAACTTTGTTCTAGAGGTATTGTATGAACTTAGTTAATATCTAATGCACTCCTATACTAAAGATTTGGTTCTATAACTTATTAGGAATGATGTTATTATAAATTTATGCTGATATGTTTTGTAACAACAAAATGAATCATTATATTTTATCACTAAGCAATAAAGAAAAAGAAGTAGTGGCAGGCTTGGAAACAAGATTTGAAGCTTGGATTAACCGTTCGGTCCAAAAGTAGGAATTTTTTAAAAAGAAAATGAAGATTAAGAATCCCACCCTTATTTAGCTCACTCATAAGAGTGTGAAGTAAATAAACAAGGTTATTTATTCATAAATTGTTACTCCTATTATATCAATTTATTTGTTTCATTTTCTTTTTTAGCTCATTTTGATAATCTACATAACGTACTTACTCAGATGAGTTATTTGGAGTATTTTTCCTATAAATGACATAGGTTACCTGAGATGTTTCAACTACCAAACTTAACGTAGTAAGTAAAGAACATAATGTTTTTATGAGAAAAACACCCAACTCACAAAGGTGTAAAAATACTATGACTTGTACCTCTACAGAATTATACTCTACTTCCATTAAAAACAATGGGCCTCAATAAAGAAAGATTGAAAGACTATGTAACCTATGAAATTAACCTGATTTCTAAAATACACAAACCTCTCACGGTTTAAGTTCTTAAGTCTTTGAGTTATTCCAACTTGAAGATCAAACTTCTACACCAATTTATAACACACAGGTATTAAAAGAGCATAAGAATTATGACTTAATGTCCAATCTTAATACATCATTACTAAACTTATTAAGTTAATACTCCTTAACTTGAATGGGATTCTTCAATGTGTTTCACTTGTATTAGGATGCACTCCAAAAGCTAATCACTCTATTCACACTTTTGGAATTGCCTATGATGTTGTAGAAGTTTATAACCTTTTTTGGTAGTCGAGCCTTCTATTTAAACAAATTCTTCACAAAGTTGTACTTCAATTGAGACTCTTCTTTAAATCAAACTCTTCTTCGTGAGCCTTGTAGGAAAATGCTGACACCTCAACATTCAACACTCAATTATTTCTTTGTGTTTATCTGAAGTAACTACATTTTGTTCTTGTTTTTTGCATATGTAAAATTATCCACAAATAGTACCATTATATTTTGAACTCTCTTGAAATAGTTTTTTATGAACCTACTTGAATTACTTGTTCTATGGCTTCCTCTTAATCATCAAAACCTCCACGAACCCAAAATTTTTTCTATTTTTATTGATGATAAGCTCATGCCCATGTGTATTCCATTTTAGTACCAATATGTTGACATGTGAACGCTAAAACATTGAATACTTGAATGAAATAGGTTAGTTAACTAGGCTATAAATACTGCACAACCCTTATTCTTTCCCTTTTTAGCATCATCTAAAACTGTTTCAGACTAAAAGAAGTAAGTTGTAAAGTGAAAGCAAAACTATGCTGCACCACTGAGGCTACCAGAGTTACATAGAATATCAAGGCACTGAATTAATATAGAAACTCATTAAAGAAAGCAACGATATAGAAAATAGAAAACTAAAAAGACCATTTCATTCATTAACTGCCAGATAGAAACATTCTTGTCAAAAGGTAATACAAATAAGAAGTAAGTAACTTAGAAACACAAAAGCCAACTTGATAGAGGGATAACAAAATTAATTGTGGATTAAAAAGCTGGACTGGAAGAGAAAGAAGGAGGAAAAACAAACAATTTAGTCAGTCAACAAATTTTGTCCGCAATCTCAATTTTTTCTTGAACAAGTTCAAGTTGAAAAGCAACAAGATTAGCTTCTTATTCAACCTTTTTCAGCTGATGAGAAGCCTAAATATTAGAAAGCTTATTTGTCTTCTCTGCTAAGGTATTCTTCACGCATTGCATGAGAGATTGACATGCCTTATAAAAGCAGATAGAGAAATGTTTTCCACTCTTCCCAACACATATTTTGTGATTTGAGAGTCCCACGCCTGAACATGAATAATATAAACTTCAAAATAAGCATCAACCAAATTCCATAAAGGAGTGCATAGTCATTCTCATCGTAATGGAGTACTCTATTTATATTCTTAATGATCAAACTGGGCAAATTAATCTTAACCTTAGTATCCAATAATTCTATCAAGGTCAAGTCTAAAAAGTTTGTCCAGTACTTCTTTCCTTACTTTAAATTATAATATTATGAACAACATTATTGTAAAGCTAATGCAATGGAGACATCTCCTTCTTCTCTACTCTAAAAGTGAGCCAAACGAGGTTCACAAAAAAACTTCATGGTGATAATAAAGGATGGGGCTGTATTATCTAAAAAGGGCTATTCAAACTTGACATAATGACTCCAGTCACTACTAGGAGATCTGTAATAAGAGCAATATCAACAATAGCAAGGTGGATAGACATGCCTATAATAGAGGAACTGACTACTATTCATTTACTTTTGCCATTGATATATAATTTAGTTACTGCTTGCTATTCCAGCTTACCCTCTATATCCTATTAAAGAAATGAGTGGACCCACTCAGAGCAACTAATTTTGTGAGCAATATAGTCATCTCATGATTATTAAAATGAGTAACTACTCTACCTCATGCCATAAATTATTTTGGAAATTTGAAGTACGAGAAAATTGAGATGGATCAGTTATACCATCAATATGTACATAAACATAACCCTCATCTTTAGAAGAATCAGATTTAGGAATATGAGAAGGACTAGGTCGATAGACCTGTTTCTCTATAGATGTAGTTTTGGAATTAGGATGAGGATTAAACAGGGAGTAATTATAGACTTGGGGAAAGGGGAGGGGGGGTTCTCAAAAGGGTTTTAATTTAGGCATAATATGGGGTTTAGAAGTAAACTTGGATCTAGAGGACTTGGTCTATGAAGAGTAACAATTCTTCCTCTTCTAACCTTAATAACCACTTTATCATCTTTAGAGATTATCACATCATGCTTTTTAGGAGGAATGATGGTAAAGGAATAAGATCTCTTACTAGCCTTCAAGGTAGTGTAGAGACTAGCTTTTTCTTATTTGCATCTTTTTCTTGCATAAGGCACTCTAGAAGGAATAAAAAATAGGGACGACTTAAGAATAAACTCATTCTTAGGAATAGAAATAAAAGAATCACTATATTTCTTTAATTTGGAATAGACTTTTGGTCCAAGAAGACTAGAGAGGAGAGTATCATCCAAATCAATAACAACTATAAAATATGTGGAGAGAGCTATGACAAAGCTTTAAAGTGAACAAGAGTAGCATTGGAGGGGGGGGGGGGGGTCAAAGAAAGAGATTGTAACTTATATGATTCCACATAGAAAACCTATCTAATCTTATGGAGATATTTCCAACCTTTTGACTAGACTATTCCCCATTATTCCTAAGATTAACCTTGAGATTCACAATTATTATGGACTCCTTAAATAGAAGAAGGAGATGAGTGACCCTCAAAAGAGACATCAGACCCAATCACAATAGTTAAAATAAAAGAACCCCAAACAAAATCACATTTTCCACTATGAAGACATCAACCACAATTAGATCTAGAATTGATTTGGGAATAATAATGGGCATAGAGTTTTCAAGAAAACTAGAAAAGAGGGGTAGAAAGAGACAAAAAGGGTGGAGAATAGTGGTGGTGGATGGAGATTGAGCAGTGGTATGAGCACGAGAAGAGGGATATAGTAAAGTAGAGACAAAGAATAGGAATAATGATTGAAAAAAATACTAATTGAGTGATTTGTACAACAATGTCAGAAGTATATGTATTGAGGGGATGAAAATGAATGGATGGGGTGAGTTGAGCATTTCTAGGAGTGATAAACTGCATGGAGATGGAGATTAGATTCTGATGGACTAGGTCGTAGCTTTTTTAAAAAATGGAGACCTTTGGAGTTTTCTTCGGTTACTTTAGGAAGAGTAGGGAAGAGAATGCAATTTAGTTTTTCAAGAATAATAATAAGAAAAGAAACAAAAGAGCTCATATATTTCAAGCTTTTGTTATATTAACTTTTAAATTAAAAACAAAAAATATACTTGAGGATTAATGTAATAATGATTTCAGTAATCTTCTAGAGTTATCACTGCTCAATTAATAAATAACCTAGTTAAAAATTGCCTATGATGAGGTAAAATGGCATACAAGTAAACGTATAAGATTGAGTAGAACACCAATAGATCAGACTAATAAGACTGAAATTGATTACACAAATTTATGTAATCTTAATAATCTCCAAGTGTAGCCTATTATTTTAAAAATATTTCCTACTTAGTTCAATGTCAGCAAGTTTTTCTCCAGTAGAACAAAACAAAATTAAAATATGATCCGTTCATATTGTCTCTAAGAAAAAGGTGTCTTTATATCAATATGTTTGATTCTTTTATGTTAGATAGAATTCTTATCAATATTAATGGAACTAATATTTCACAAAAAAGATATACATCCAACATATTCAAATCCATCAATTATTGTTTGATCCATCAAAATCGAGCACTACATGATTCAACAACTACATATTCAACCTCAGTAGTAGACAAGGCAACATAGTTTTATTTCTTAGTGGACTAGGAATTCAAAATGATTCAAAGATGTGTTACATACCTGTGGTGCTTTTTAATCAATGAGATATCCTACATCGTCAGCATCTGCATAGCTCACTAGGTTAAAATTACTTCTTTCTAGGTCCATAGTCCTAAATCACTTGTTACTTTAAGGTATCTCAAAACTCTATTGATTGACTTAAGATGATATTCTTTAGTATTGGCTTGAAACCTTGCGTAAAGTCCACCATTGAATACTATATCAAGTCTACCTATAGTAAGATACAAAAGAACCCAATCAATCCTTTAATAACTTTTGCTCAACAGTTTAATCTATTTCATCAAGATCAAGTTTTGTGGCTTTTGCAATAGGAGTATCAATTTCTTTGGCTTTCTCTACATTGAAATTTTTTATCAGCTCCTTCACATATTTTTGTTAATGTATTATGGTTCATATGAGAGTTTGTTTGATTTGCAATCCTAAGAAGAAATTAAGTTCTCCCATCATAATAATGTCAAATTCCTTATATATAATCCTTGTGAATTTTGTGCCATGTTGTTATCAGTAACTCAAAGATTATATCATCCACATAAATCTGAACAACTAAAATATCTTTGCCAATAGTTTGCAGGAAAATAGAATTGTCAATCTTACTTTTTTGTGCTCATGTTCTAGTAGAAACTTTGACAATCTTTCATACATTACCCATACGTTTCAATACATACAAGGATTTGTTAAGATTGTAAAAATAGTTGGGAAACTCAGTAATTTCAAACTCAGATAGCTACATCACATAGACTTCTTCTTTTAAAAATCCATTCAAGAATGCATTTTTTAATCTATTTGATATATAGTGAATTATTTTGAAAGTAGCAAAGGTTACTAGTAACCTAATTGTTTCAAGCTTTGCTACTAGTCAATTCCTTCCTCTTGATTATATTCATGGACCACCAATCTTAGCTTGTTCCCTTTTAACCATTTCATTCTCATAAAGTTTGTTTCAGAAAATCTATTTAGTTCTAATTATAGTTTTCTCATTTGATGAAGGAACTAGGTGCTAGACCTTACTCTTTTCTAATTGATAGAGTTCTTGTAGCTTAGCTTGTAATCTTCATTAGGAAGAACTTCTTTTATCTGTTTAGGTTCAACCGTTGATAAAAATGCTTTGAATACACATAAATTCCTTAAACATGATATGGTAGTAATTCTAGAAGTTAGATCAATCAGAACATTATTAATGGGATAAAAGTCTTGATACTTGTAGATTTAAAAATCATCCTTTGTAAAATACTAGGGTTTTTTTTATGTACTTATTGAACTTGTGTCCTAGCTTGTTGTCCCCTTATTAATAATCTCTCCTTTTATTCATTCAATGGAATATGTGACACAGCCTATTCCCTCATTCCCTTTTCTATGGCAATATCAAATTTTATTTCATCCTGCATGTTAGTATCAAGCATAATACTGTATTTATCAATAATAACATACCCGCTCTCTTCAACATAGTTTATTCTTTAATTTTGGACTCTATATGCCTAAATATGTCCTAAGTATTCTATGAAGATTTCCTCATCACTCCCAGTATCAAATGTATTAAGATTATCCTTATTATTATGAATGAAATATTTGCAGCCAAAAGACCTAAGATATAAAATATTAGATTTTGTTTCTTTAAGCAATTCGTAAAGGGTCTACTCTAACAGAGTTCTAGTCATGAACCTATTTACACTGTAACTAGCAGTCGTCATAGCCTCAGCTTAAATTTTCTTATAAGATTTTATACACTTGTCATTGTCCTAGCCATATTTTCTAAGGTCTTATTTTTTTAGTCAACTACTCCATTTTACTGAGGTGTCTTAGGAGCAGAGAAATTATGATTATCCCATGAGATGAACAAAATTCTAAAAATCTTATATTTTAATTCTATTTCGTGGTCAGTTCTGATGGAGATTAAAGGATTACTTATCTTCTTGAAAAATACAAAAAAACATAAAAACTATCCACTCTAGCAATTAAAAACAAAGTCCCAATATACTTGAAATAATCATCAACAATGTCATAAACATACCTCTTATCTCTCCACTTCTTACCCTTACTGGTCTGTAAAGGTCCATATCGACTAGGTCAAAGCACTTGGATGTACTTACTATTCTCTTTATTTTTATAGAAGATATTACATCCTTCCCTTAGTATAAGCACTACGAATCTTATCATCTTTGAACTAAGTTTTATACAAGCTTATAACTATATCCTTTGATCAAGTTTGTTTAGCTATTTCAAACTTACATTTCCAAGTCTTTTGTGCCAAAGTAAGGAGTAACAATCAATTACACTAAAAATATGTTAGATTAGCACTTGGAATTCCCAAAATATCAGCTTTGTAGACATTCTTATGCCTCTTTGAAGTCAACACAACTTCCTTTATTACTAGTTTTTTGACTTGTCAACCTACATAAGTAAAGGTTACCTTGTTTTCTTTGTCACATAATTGAGAGATAGTGAGTAGATTATACTTTGGCCCATAAACATGGTGTACTTCTTCCAGTACCTTAATTTCAAATCTTCCAATGCTTCTAACTCAAGTGACTCTACCTTTCTTACCATTACAAAATAACATAATCCCCTCTTTGAATGAGGTAAGCAAAAGAAATTTTTATTTGTATCCAGTAATATGCATTGAACAAACACTTTCCATACCAGGTTTGCTTGCCACCTTTCACTGTAACCTACAAAATAGCTTAGGGGTTAGAAAAGCTTGAATTATTTCTTGTAATCAAAATGGTTAATTAGTTTTTATTTTACCCATGCTACTAACATATTTGTGTACCTGTTTCTTTACTAGTTCAGGGTTTTTTTAAAACAATTTTATGACCCTGTTCATAACTGCATTAACTTTTAAACATTCAATAATAGGATGACCAAATTTACCATAAATATAATACAAATTCTTAGTGGAGATTATCTCTTTGTGAAAGCACAGTCCTGCCTTTACATTATGAGTCCTACCTCCCAGATTATTCATAATTCTAGATGATTGAGTCCAACAATTTTCTCTTTCAAGATTCATATTAAGCTAGAGATTTTCAAATTTAATTTTCTAACCTTTTTTCTTTCACATAAAAGTTCAACTCCTTTTTATTTAATTCAGACTTAAATTTTTGATGAATATCACTAGTTTCCTTCTTTTCTTTGTCAAAAATGAATGTCTTGAGAATTTTAGATTTTTAGTCAAAAATATTTGAACCTTGTTGGTTATCTTGTTTCTTCAGGATGTAATTTTTTATCAGTGGTATCCTTAAAGGTATCAATTCAATATAAGTGCACCGAGCAACTGATCCCTTCAATGGTTAAATCATGAAAAGCATCAATCATAGCATTAACTAGTGAAATAAGTTCCATTTTAGAAAAGAGATACAACTTATTCTTTAGATCAAGAATACATACCCCAGGGTCAATTTCTTCTTCCTTTATGTTTGAGTCACCCATTGCCATGAGTGTTGATTCATGAACTTCATCATCATTAGATTTTTTAATCTTGATCCCATACAACCATCATTGCATATGATTACTTCTTTTTGTAATATCCCTTTTCCTCTAGCTTTAATTATTTTTTCAGCCTTTTCTTTTTCCATTCTATTTCTCATAGTGGACAATCTTGATCATGTGATCAGTCTTTTTACATTTGAAACAAGTAGCTTGATTTTGGTCACTAGACCAACACTTGATACCTGATCCTTTTCTATCTTATCTCTTTATCTCTCTAATTTTTTTTTTTAAATTTTTTGACTAGAAAGGTCTATTCATCAGATTCTTTACTATTAGACGCCTTTAATTTTAGTGACTTATCCTTAGTTTCCTCTTCATTTTTTGAGGTTTTTCATATTTATTTTATAAGTCTATAAATTTCCTACTAATTCATCGAGGGACATATTGGTGGTATCATTTGCTTCCTTTATAAAATTAGTATTTACATCTAAATTGGCTTTTGGAAGGATCCTCAAGACCTTTTCCACCTACTCCTTTGTGAGGAGGACTTTTTGAAGTGATGGTTGTTCATTCACTAATAAGGTAATTCTAGTAATCATTTCCTATAGTGGATCACTATCCTTCATATTGAAGCCTTATATTTAGTGGTTAGCACTGTAATCCTAAATTTTCTCATTTGGGTAGTACCTTCATGAGTGTTTACCATTATCTTATATCTATTTGGCTTTAGTATATCCAGATACCCTATTTGTCCCATCCTAAACCACAAAATTCAATGTTTTTAGCCTTGGATTTCTTTCTAAGAGCAATGAGATCATCAGGAGTAAATTCACTTCTTACCTTCTTCATTTCTTCTGTATTTTCATTTTTCATGTGAATCTTAGGTTCATCAACGATTTGATCCTAGAGTTCATAATCTTTCACTTGAATGAGATCCTCTATGGGATCTTTCCACCAAATAAAGTAATTTTCGATGAACAATGAACGCCTAGTAGTGGACTATCCTTTGTTATGTCCAATAGGTTATACATCATGATCAGTGTTAACTTTAATAGGATAACCCACTCTGATATCAATTGATATTCTACTTGACCTAGTTACTCAAATGAGTGATTCAGAGTATTTACCTACGAATAACCCAAGTTACCTAACAAGTTTCAACTATAAAACTTAAAGCAGTAAGTAAACAACACAATATTTTTATATGAAAAAAATCCATCTCACAAAAGTGTAAAAATTCACAACCTGTACCTCTATAGAATTTTACCTCAATTCTGTTAAACATACTGAGCCTCAACAAAGAAAGATTACAAGACAGTGTAACCAACAAAATTAACTCTAATTCTTGAAACACACAAACCTTTCAATTTTTATGCTCCCAAGTCTTTGAGCTATCCCAACTTGAAGACCAACTCATAAACCAGTTTATAACACACTAAAACTAAGAAAACATAAGAATTATAACTCAATGATCAATCCTAATACATTATTACTAAACCTTTTAAGCTAAGACTCCTTAATTAAAACGAGGTTCTTCAATGCATTTCATTTGTTTCAGGATGTCCTGAAGTCAATTACTTAGTTCACACTTCTGGGATTGCCTCTATTGCCATGTAATTGTGTAATCTCTTTTGTAGGATGAGCTCCTATATAAAAAAACTCTTCATAGAGTTGTACTTCAATTAAGACTCTTATTTAAATCAAACTCTTTTCTTCTTGAGTGTTTTAGGCAAACACTGACTCCTCAATATCCAAAGATTTGATTATTTCTTGTGTTTATCTTAAGTAACCGCATTATGTTCCTTTATTTTTGCACGTGTGAATTTATCCACAAACAATTCCATTGTATTTTGAACTTTGTTGAAATAGTTTTTCATAAATCTGCTTGAATTAGTGTTCTATGTCATCTTGTTAATCATCAAAACTTCACTTAACCAAACATGTTTGAAAAATATCTCTTTCCTTTTTCGACAGCTCTTTAATCTCAACTTTCCATTTGAATTTTTTATAAAGACCACAAAATTGAAATAATATTTTGGTACATTGTGGATATCTTTAGTTTATTTAAGACCATTGATTCAAATGTATCTTTTACCTTCTTAAATTACATACTAAGTCAAACCCAATAAACAAATTGAAACAAAAGAAGTAGTATTCTTTGTACATGTTTGGTATAACAAAAATGACTTATTTTGGAAAATGTTTTCAGCGTTTACCTTCTGAACAATATTTATTAAAGATTGATAATGATGTTATCATATCGTACTTTTATGAACGGCTTTATTCCCATTGGTGATACTCAGTTATCATCAAGGCACTAAATAAGAATTCAACCATCTGTATGTCAAAACCAAACCAGAAGCCATTTGGAAGCCAATTGAGCCACCCTTTTTAATCAATCTAGGCTCAGAATTTTACACAATTAAATTTCAAAGACTGGAAAGTCAGGAAAAAGTCCTTCAATATGGTCCATGGTTCAACTCGAAAGCTTTATCTTAGTAAGGAGGGCCTGGGAACCCAATTTGTACCTTTTGAAGCTCGAATTTCCTCCATAATGATTTGGATCCACCTACCCTAAATCCCAATGGAATTCTATGATACACTCATCCTAAAAAGAGTAGGTAAAACTCTAGGGAAACATGTTAAAGTAGATGCATGTACCTCAGCAACCCTAAGAGAGAGGTATGTGAGAATTTATATGCAAAAACTTCTTAGGGTACTAGTTAAATCCATTGTGGCCATCAGAGGACATAAACAAAAATTGTTCTATGAAGGAGAGGGCGCCCTTTGCAAGATCAGCAGTCACCTTGGCCACATAATGTCATCCTACCCGACCCACATAGGGAAATTCTCATTTGACATCGATTACCCAAAAGAAGCGCCCTGATGCCCAAGAAAAGAAGGATCCCAATTATGAATAGAAAATAGTATAAAAGACCCCAAAGGCCAACAATAAACACGCGCATGACAAATATCAAGGTGAAAACCTTTGACGTGTCATCAGGTTAGTTTGTCATCTCCCACCACTAGAAAACACGCTAACGACATTGGGAATAGACCCCTAGGGTCAACCTATGACCCTAGGCCAATTGTTGGGCCTATTCAGGCTCTCGAGCATCAACTTCACCAAACTGCTCAAGTATGAGGGCCCAAAACCTCCTCCTAACGCATTGGGTAGGCCAAAATTTTAAATTTAATCAATGGATTAAGGGCCAAATATCATCCCAAATAAAATCCTACCACAACACCCCTTTGGGCCAACCTCCTATCAGTTCTACTTCTCAGGGGAAAACTAATAAGATAGGAAGGCCCCCAGTCCTATAAATAATTTAAACTGTACCACCTCCTTACCTTAATATAAATGGAACATAAAGAAAAATTTCCTCTTAGAGACCCACAGTAGCTAGCTAAACATAGACACTCAAGTGCCTAGAGCTACTCTTCTTTCCATGACAATAAGGAAACCCCTTTACTTCCCTTGATGATTTGATGGACATTGTCCTTCAATCAGGTAAGGCTTTAAATGCCCATGTGAGTCCCAACAGAGAAATATTTAATCTTACCACTGATAAAACTCAACTTAACTCCACTTCCAACCCCATGCAAGCAAAAAACATATCTAAGGAAAATGAGCTCCAACCCACCCCAAAATATGATCGTACTAACTACAAAACCTTTTTATATCACCCATCAACCAGCCTCTTGGTTGGAAATCTGTATGACAAACCAGACAGGTCCTCTCCACTTGGAATGGAAGGGGAGAAATGTGACAATATATATTCAGGGTCCAAGTTACCTTGGCTAACCAGCAATGGAGTGCTTGAATCAAGGACCCTAAATCTTTGGCCTAAATGTGTGGATAGAGAATCTCTTCCAAGTTATCAACTCCTCCTTCATGGACTATCTCACATCGATAATCCTATGAGAGTTGATGAACCAAATAAGCCTGAGTCTACCCTTCTTCCCACCTTCTAACCCCCTCTTAGTTTCTCATTGTTCAGCTTTTATAAAGCCTAATGGGGTAGACCTTCTCCCCACATTGGAAGTAAATCCAATAATGTCCACACTTCTCTTCTCTCTATCCCTGACGATAAGTCTAAAAATAAGAGAAAGAGAAAGGATACTAGAGGATCTAAAGGAATCTAACAGGGAGATGGAAGGACTTCGATCTTAGCTAAGAATTCATAAGATAGATAATGTCACCATGGAAAGACCCATAAACCTGAAATTCATGGAGCTCATTCACGAGATGGTGATTGTCCTCCTTTCCCAAGAGCCCTCCAATCTGGAGCTAAAGAAAAATCTCCCAAAATTTATGACAGGGGAACATTTTACTACTAAGATATTCCCCCTATCAAGGAAAAGGAAATTCAGGGAGATAGTAGGAACTTCCAACCCCTTGGGGAAGAGAAAACCTCAACCACCCAAAAGTCAATGATGTTGAATTACATTATTTGGAATGCAAGAGAAGAAAACAGTGGAGAATTTTGGAGGCACTATAAATCTATGATTAGCATGCACCAACCCTTCATTCTCACACTTTTTGAGACAAGGATGTCTGACCATAAGAATCTTGCTAAGGATCTGGGATTCTCTTGACAAATCTAGTCTAGTTCTTTTGGCAGTTGTGGTGGAATTTTTATCATGTCTAAGGACTCGATATCTATCAATGACATTTCCATAAGTCCCCAGGCTATCCATGTTACTGTTAAGTTTTTCTCTAACCCCTCCAATTGGATTCATAGTATAGTCTATGCTAGTACTTGTTTTAGCACTAGAAAGGTCCTTTGTCAAAAACTTATGGCCATTATTGACTCCTTAGGATGCAATAGTAGGCTAGTGGAAGGGGACTTCAATGAAATCCTTAAGGACTATGATAAAAATTGTGGTAATAGAATTAGCATAAACAAATCTTACTTATTTCGAAACTGCATTAACTACTATAATCTTATAGACCTAGGTTTCAGAGGTAGCAAGTATACTTGGTCCAACATGTGATATAGAAATAGAAATAGGCTCATCCTAGAGAGGCTGGATAGGTTCCTATCCAATGATTATTAGATACATCTCTTCCTTGAGGCTACTTCCAAACATCTTCCTAGGACTCACTCTGACAACTCCCCCTTAATACTCAACATCACAGAGCGCCTAGTCCCTCCTTAAGCCCTTCAGGGTGAAGACTATGTGTTGCACTCATGCTAATATCTCACCAATTCCACCAAGGCTTTTGAGATCCAAGAAAAACCCAGAAACAAGGAGGTTTTTGGTAATATCTTCCATAAGAAAAAATATCTCCTTGCTCTATTGGCTAGTGTAACACCCCGCCCCGAGAGTACACCTTAGATGCCACACGGTGCTTACGGTCACAAGTGACCATAAACTAACCCATGATACTGGTACCTGCTGTGAGCACTAGGTAAAATTGATAATAAAAGATCATATATGAAATTTAATGGGAAAATTCCATAATGTTTTAAATTATAGTTCTAATAATATCTATAAAACAATACTGGAAATACTGAGAAAATGGATGATAATAACAACTAAAAATTGAATTACTGTCTGTACTAGTCTTAAAACCGCTAAACTATCTGATAGAGAAGTTGATGGGACAAGCCCCCAACTAACTCCGACTGACTAAAGAACCGAACTACTAATATAATTGATTATAAGCTAACTCTTCCTTGAAGGATGAGGACTCACTATAGCTACATCTGCTACTGACGCACTGGAATGTCTAAGTACGATCAGGAATTTAAGAGTCCAAACCTATTATATAAGACATCATAGCACAAGAAACGAGTATGCAATTAGTACCTTGAATATACTCGTATGTCAAATAAGGTTAGACTGATATGCATGGGTTCACGTGTATGAGTAATAACTGACTGAATGTATATATGAGGTACTGAGTAAGAATGAATATAGACTGTAAAGACTAAGAATGCATGACCAAGCATAAAATAAGTTCTGAAATAGTCAGTAAACTGAACTACTAAAATATTGGTAACTAAATAACTGATACTATATGTTGTGGTCAAGCAAACCTAAAATTGAATACTGAACTGAAATTGTGGGAGCTATCTATAACCGACATAACCTAATATACTAGCAGGGTTTAACCTGTAACCTCATCTTGAAGGGTGTTATTATTGTTCCATGGGTACTAACAATGGCTGTATGGATCCACTAATCTGATATCCCGAAGGATGAGGGAGTTATGCCTATCTGATGAGGGACCCCTCAAATATATGGTAGCGTCGTAGGTCTGGAACCTAGGGACGGCTACTAAAGTCTTATGCCTACTGACGGAGGAGACAAGTTCCTTATGCCTACTAATGGGGGAGACGCCATCTCTATTTTTACTCGGTGCTAAGTTTTACTCCCAATTGAAAGACACTGATTTCTAAACTAATGTAAGTTTGACTGCTTATGACAACTGAACTGTTAGTATTCATGGTTTATCTGAAACTATTCTGGAAGGACTAAAAACTAGATAAACAACTAAATTTTGGGTATTCAAAACCCCCAGGAATCGATAGTAATAATAATAAGATCATAGTAAAACTTTGAGGACATAACATGTAAGCACTTATTCAAAACCCATTCTTGTAGGCATTTCATCAAACACTTGCAATTCATGGCTTAAGCTAAGCATGGGAATAGTTTTAAAACTTGTAGTAATAGCATGATTTTAATACTAGCATTACCAATTAAAGCTTAAATTAGTGAAGAACACCCTTCAATCGTATGGGGTTCAATAACAACAACAACATATGTAAATCATGGTATATATAAAAATTCATGAGAATTTATGGTTAAAATCATAATAACATGTAAAAATTATAGATTTGAATTTGAAATTGGGTTCTTGGATTCCATGAGTGGAAAGGGCCCATGGATGAACATTTAACATACCTTGCTTGAAGAATTCGTGAAGTTCTTGGTGGGTTTCTTGAGACTTGACTTTGACTGTTGAAGAGATAGGGTTTGTTCTTGAGAGGGAATGCTTTCAATCGGGGAAATTTTCAGAATAAAATAGTAACTTATGCTTTTGGGACCCTAAATCCCATTTTTAGATCAGTTGGGTGAAGGGAAAGGACTGAAATGCCCTTGGAAAAATATGACTAAAATATGGAAATACACAGGGCGTGATGGAGAGTACGCCGCGAGCTCTATCGCGGGCTCCCCCCAGGGGTGAAATGGAGGGCAAATCGCGGCCTAATCGCACACTGCCTCTATTTTGGACATCCAAACTCATCCTTACGCTGGTCCTAAAATTCCAAAACTCACCCGGGATGTACTATTGACTTCCCCAAGCATGAATCAACTTAAAAATCAACTTTCCAATGTTGGGAAGATTAAAAATTAATTCATCAAAGTTAAGGTCTTTAGAAATGACTAAGTCTTAACACTTAGTGAAATATTCAAAGTCTTTTTCCCCTTTAACATGCGAGAGTGGGCTGAAATAAACTAGGATTATGGGGTCTTATAATATCTCCTCCTTAGGAACATTAGTCCTCGAATAAGAATGATTAAGCTGGGAAATACTGAGGTACTGAGGTTATATCTTGAGTAGCCGTAACCGAAGACATGATTACATGATTAAGTATGAAACATGGTGACTGACTGAACTAATTCATGAATGCATGCAATGACATGAAGATGATCATATGGATAGCACTGAGAATAGAAAGGAGGTAATCTAATAAAAATCGTTACCTTGAGCTGAGTCTGGGTTTTTGAAGAAGAGGTGAGGATACTAAGTATGCATGTCTACTTTTGCTTTCCAAGTAGCTTCCTTAATGGACTAATTCCTCAAAGAACCTTAACCAAGGGAACTTTTATTTTCCTTAGTTTAAGAATCTGGCAATCTAAGATTTTAACTGGGATTTATTCGTAAGAAAGGCTGTTCTGAATATCTAAGCTCTCTAAAGGAACAACGATAGCTGGATCACCAATACACATCTTTAATAAAGAGTCATGAAATATCGGATGGACTAATGCCAACTCTGTAGGCAACTCAAGCTTGTAAGCTACCTTTCCAAAATGACTCAAGATCCTAAAAAGGCCAACATATCGGCGACTGGCTTCCCCTTTTTTCCAAACCTCTTCACTCCCTTCATGGGAGATATTTTCAAATATACAAAATCGCCATTTTCAAATTTGAGGACTCTCCTCCTCACATCTGTATAGGATTTTTGTCAGCTTTGGGCTGTCTTAATCCTTTATCTAATTAGCTGAACCTTCTCTAATGCATCAAATACTATATCTAGCCCTATCAATATAGTTCTCCTACTTCAAACCACCCGATAGGAGATTTATATCTCCTTACATAAAGAGCCTCAAAAGGAGCCATCTAAATACTGAAATGATAACTGTTATTGTAGGCAAACTCAATAAATGGAAAGTGATCATCCCAACTGCCTTTAAAGTCGATAACATAAGCTCTCAACATGTCCTCTAAGGTATGAATGGTCCTCTCTTCCTAGCCATCTATCTGAGGGTAAAAAGTTGTACTAAGATAAACTTGGGTAGCAAGACCCTTTTGAAAATCTCTCTAAAAGTGAGAGGTAAACTGAGTACCCCTATCTATAATTATGGACAATGAGACTCCATGCAACCTAACCAACTCTCTAATATAGAGCTTGGCATAGTCCTCAGCTGAATAAGAGGTATGGACAGGCAAAAAATGAGCTGATTTGGTCATTTTGTCTACAATAACCCAAATTAAATTATGCTGGCGATGGGAATGAGTCAACCCTATCACAAAATCCATGTTCACTTCTTCCCACTTCCAAGTGGGAATACTAAACTCCTCCATAGAACCACTAGGCTTTTGGTGCTCAACCTTTACCTTCTGACAATTAGAGCACTTAGCTACAAATTCTGCAATATCTCTCTTTATCCCATTCCACCAATAGGTCTCCCACAAATTGTGGTACATCTTAGTGTCTCTTGGATGAATAGAGTAATGCACACTATGCACTTCTGTAAGAATCTGTTGCCTCAAGTCATCTACATATGGCACATATAGTCTACCCTGGAAACGCTACACATCATCTCCCTCTTGGGAGAAAACCTTTACTTTCTGGTCTTTAACTGACTCCTTTAACTTAACTAGACTGGGATCCTTATCTTGCTTTTCTTTTACTTCGGCAACTAAAGAAGATTTTGAACTATTCTGTGCCCATACACTACCCTTAGCTGAGTCAACCAAGCGAACACCTAATCCAGCAAACTGATGAACCTCCTGAACCAACTTTTTCTTATCACCTTCAACATGAGCCAAACTACCCATTGACAATCGACTGAGGGCATCTGCCACTACATTGGAATTACCTGGATGATATAGAATGTTCATATCATAATCTTTCAATAATTATAACCACCTTCTCTGATGAAAATTCAACTCTTTCTGTGAAAATATATACTGCAAACTCTTGTGATTCATGAACATATCAACATACATCCCATACAGATAATGCCTCTAATTTTTTAGGGCAAAAACGACAGCTGCAAACTTAGGATCATGGGTGGGTTAATTTTTTTCATGGGGCTTAAGCTGTTTAGAGGCATAGGCTATGACCTTACCCTTTTGCATCAAAACATAACCCAGACCATCTATGGAAGTATCACAGTAAACAACAAACCCATATAAACCATCTGGCAAGGTCAAGACTAGAGCTGAGGTGAGTCGATTCTTCAACTCCTAAAAACTCTTCTCATAAGAATCTGACCACTGAAGCTTGACTTTCTTTTGGGTCAATCTAGACATGAGGAATGCAATAAATGAAAATCCTTTAACAAAACTTCTATAATACCAACCAAACACAAGAAACTCCTAATATTTGATAGAGAAATACGTCTAGTCCAGTTTCACACTGCTTCGGTCTTTTGCGGGTCAACTCTAATGCCATATATGGAAATAATATGGCCAATAAAATCTACTGATCTTAGAAAACATTCATACTTACAAAATAGAGAATAACTGATGGGATCTAAGAGTCTACACTATAATTCTAAGATGGCCTGCATAATCTTTTTCATTACAGTAATAGACAAGGATGTCATTAATGAAGACTATAACAAACATGTCCAAGAACTTCTTGAACACTCGATTCATTAATTCCATGAAAGATACTGGGGCATTAGTTAGACCAAAGGACATGACTAGAAAATTAAAAGTGACCATATCGAGTTTGAAAAGCTATTTTTGGAATGTCACAATCTTTGACTCTGAGCTGATGATAGCTGGATCTGAGGTCTATCTTAGAGAAATAGCTGGCACCCTGAAGTTGGTCGAATAAGTCATCAATTTTGGGAAGTGGGTATTTATTCTTTGTTGTGAATTTGTTCAACTGACGATAGTCTATGCATATTCTAAGAGAATCGTCTTTCTTCCGCACGAATGGGACTGGTGCGCCCCAAGGGGAAATACTAATGAATGCCTTATCTAGGAGGTCCTTCAACTGTTCTTTCAACTCTTTGAGCTTAGTTAGAGCCATTCTATATGGAAGAATAGAGATAGGCTGAGTATCTGGAAGAAGCTCTATTCTAAAGTCAATTTACCTTTTGGGAGGAACTCCAGAAAGATGTTCAAGGAACACATCTGGAAATTCCCTTACTATTAAAACTGAGTCAAGATTGAGGGTCTATGAACTAGAGTCTTTGACTTGAACAATATGGTAAACACACCCCTTGAATATCATTTGTCTCACTCTAAGGTACGAAACAAGCTGACCCCTAAGTGCTGTAGTACTACCCATTCATTCAAGGATTGGTTTATTTGGAAACTGGAAATGAACAATTTTGTTTCTATAATCAACTAAAGCATAGCACGAATGGAGCCAATCAATGCCAAGAATGACATCAAAATCTACCATCTCCAATTCTACCAAGTCTACTGAAGTAACTTTCTGAGATACTGTAACCGGATAATTTTTACATACCTGTCTGGCTATAATAGAGACTCTTACTGGGGTTGACACTAAAAAGGGATCTGCTAAGGTTTTGAGACAAACCCCAAAGTTGACTGCTATGTAAGAGGTTACAAAAGAAAGAAACGCTCCAGGATCTAGTAAAGCATAAACATATAAATGAAAGACTTGCAACGTACCAGTAACCATATTAGGAGAAATTTCCTAATCCTATCGGGACTGAAGTGCATAAAGCCTATTCTGACACTGACCACTAGTAGCACTGAAAATGGTGCTCTGCTGAGTAGAGCAACCTGTGGATGTTGCGAATGAGTTAGTATGACCTTGAGGGCGATCATTCCTACCCTTCCACATACCTATCGGACATTTCCTCAACCTGTGTCCTGGGTTTACATATCTAAAACACACATCTCTACCAACCTGCAGACACCTTGATGATTTTTTCCACACTTCTAATAGAGAAGATTAGTATGGACACTGCCTACACTGCCCTAGAACTTCGAGCCTAGTGCCCTACCCTGATTATTATGTCTGAACTTTGGTACAGGCACACTAGATGAGGATTGGGCTGAAACTGAGGAATTTTGACAGAATTGAAGATGGCCACCACCATCTGACCTCAGTTGAGAAAAATTGAAACTACCTATTCTTTCCCTCTTGTTCTCCCTCTCTTTCTCCTTAACCTTTTCTTCTTCAATCTGCTGAGCATAAACGATCAACCCAGACAAGTCCATATCCTTAATCAACATTTCAATCCTACACTCCTTGACCATATTATCAGACACTTTGGATACAAATATCCTCATCCTAGACCTATTATTAGCCACTACATGAGGATCATACCTAGCTAGCCAAGAAAACTTGAGGGAATACTCTTTCATATTTATGTTGCCATATTTCAAATTACTAAACTCTAACACCTTAGCCTCCCTCAACTTTAATGGTAAAAATCTATCTAATAAGGCAATAGAAAAATCCTCCCATTCTATAGGACATGTATTTGCACCTCTATCCCCTTTCTATTTTTTAAACTATGTGTGTGCTACTTTTTGCAACTAGTAAGCAGTCAATTCAACACTCTTACTAGAAATCACCCCCATAATATCTGTTACCTACTGCACCATGTCGAGAAATTCCTGTGGATCCTCTTCGGGCTTGGTTCCCAAAAATGGGGGAAGGGTTCATTCGGGTGAAGTCCCAAATCCTGGTTGCGGTAGTATTTGCCACTGGGTTGTCCTGAATAGCAGCTGGCCAAATATTTTTTGCTTCTACAGGATGAGCTAAAGTGGTGAATGCAACTCTAAACTCTACATGGGAAATGTGCTCATTCAAGGGATCTTTCTGAATGGGCGGAGGTGCTGGCTGGTTTTCGGTTCTTTTTTTGTTAGTCTTTCTAGAAGGCATAATCTGTAAACGAAAGGAAAATTTGAATCAGATAGAGATTTTAACTTAAGCTCCTGCTCATTTTCATGATATAAACACTGAAAGAAGGGAAACTTTTCCTAAACATCTTGTAGCCTCTTGCCCATATATGTGGCACACTTTACACCCATGCACAAGACTTTAATCAATGAGGCTTTCAGACTCCCTAGGACACTTTAAAACCTTAGGCTCTAATATAAAGTTTGTAACTCCCTGAGAGTACACCCTGAATGCCACATGATGCTTACAATCACAAGTGACCACAAGCTAACGCATGATACTTGCTACCTGGTATGAGCATTAGGTAAAACTGATAACAAAAGATCATATATGGAATTTAATAAAAAAATTCCATAATGTTATAAATTATAGTTTTGATAATGTCTATAAAAAAATACTGGCAATACTGAGAAAATGGCTAATAACAACAACTAAAAACTGACTGATTGTCTATACTAGTCTGAAAACCTCTAAACTATTTGACTAAGGAGTTGATAGGACAAGTCCCTAACTAACTCTGACTAACTAGATAAATGAACTATTGACATAACTGAATATAAGATAACTCATCCTCGAAAGATGAGGACTCACCACTGCTGCAGCTACTACTGATGCACTGAAAGGTCTAAGTATGATCAGGAATCTGAGCGTTTGAGCCTATGATATATGACATCATAGCACAAGAAATAAGTATGCGATCAATACTTTTAATGTACTATATAATAAATAAGGTTAGGCTAATATGCATGGGTACATGTGAATGAGTAATAACTGACTGAATATATAGAATGAGGTGGTGAGTAAGAATGCATGTAGACTATAAAGACTGAGAATGCATGACCAAGCATAAAATAAGTTCTGAAATAGTCTGTAAACTAAAATACTATTAACTGAATAACTGATAGTGTATGTTGCGATCAAGCAAACCTGAAACTGAATACTGAACTGGATATTGTACTGAAACTGTGGGAGCTAACTAAAACTGACATGCCCTAATATACTAGCAGGGTCCAACCTATAACCCTAGCTGGAAGGATGTTAGTACCGTACCATGGGTACTAACAATGGCTGCATGGATCCATTAATCTGATATCCCATAGGACGAGGGTGTCATGCCTATCTGATAGGGGACCCCTTAAATCTATGGTGTCGCCGTAGGTATGGAACCTACAGACAGCTACTAATGTCTCATGCCTACTGACATGGGAGACAAGTGTCTCATGCCTACTGATGGGGGAGAAACCAACCCTATGTTCACTCGATGCTAAGTTTTACTCCCAACCAAAACATACAGATTTCTAAACTAATAAAAGTTTGACTGCTTATAACAACTGACCGAATTATTAGTGTTGATGGTTTATCTGAAACCATTCTGGAAGTACTAAAAACTAGATAAACAACTAAATTTTGGGTATTCAAAACCCCCAGGACTCGATAGCAATAACAATAAGATTATAGTAAAACTTTGAGGACATAACATGTAAGCACTTATTCCAAACCCATTCTTGTACGTATTTCATCAAAGACTTGCAATTCATGGCTTAATCTAAGCATGGGAATAGTTTTAAAACTTGTAGTAATAGCATGATTTTAATACTAGAATTACCAATTAAAGCTTAAATCAGTGAACAACACCCTTCAATCGTGTGGGATTCAATAACAACAACAATACATGTAAATCATGGTATAAATCAAAATTCATGAGAATTCATGGTTAAAATCATAATGACATGTAAAAATCATAGATTTGAATTTGAAATTGGGTTCTTGGATTCCATGGGTGGAAAGGGCTCATAGATTAACATTTAACATACCTTGCTTGAAGAATTCATGAAGTTCTTATTGGGTTTCTTAAGACTTGACCTTGAATATTGAAGAGCTAGAGTTTGTTATTAAGAGGGAATGCTTTCAATTGGGGAAATTGTGAGAATAAAATAGTAACTTATGCTTTTGGGACCCTAAATCCCGTGTTTTAGATCAGTTGGGTGAAGGGAAAGGACTGAAATGCTCTTGGAAAAAACATAATTAAAAGTAGGAAATACACGGGGCACAATGGAGCGCACACCGTAGGCTCCAGTCTATTGAAATAAACTATGCGATATAGGCTCTGTAGCAGGATCCCCCAGGGGTGAAATGGATGGTGCATCGCGGGTTAATCACGCGTTGCCTCTATTTTGGACGTCCAAACTCATCCTTACACTGGTTTGAAAATTCTGAAACTCACCCGAGATGTACTATTGACTTCCCTGAGCATGAATCAACTTAAATATCAACTTTCTAATATCAACAAGATCAAAAATAAATTAATCAAATTTAAGGGCTTTAGAAATGACTAAGTCTTAACACTTAGTGAAATATTGTAAGTCTTTAACCCCTTTAACATACAAGAGTGAGCTAAAATAAGCTTGGATTATGGGGTCTTACAACTGGTATCTAGAAATCCCCTAATTATCCCACCGAGCCTTTTCTCCATGAGCTAGAAAGTACTCTTACAATTGAGTATATAATATACTTAGACAAGAGCATGAATTCTGGAAGATCAAATCAAGGATCAATTGGCTAATGGAAGGAGATGCAAATACACAATTTTTCCATATCTCCACTATTAACAAAAGAAGAAGGATTGCAATATCCTATTTTAAGAGGGAAAATGGTGTTTGGATGCATAAGCAGTCTAAAATTAAAGAAGCCATCCTCTCCTTCTACAATTCCTTCTACAGCACTGGGCATCAATATGCCCACTCTAAGTGCTAGAAAAATCCCTCAACTCAAGGCTCAGTGGAGTCTAAAAGTCATGACCTTCTAGATTCCATCTTTGAAAGTAAAGAGATCAAAGATGCCTTTTTTTTCTTCAATCCTACTAAGACCCATGGAACTGATGGGAGAGATCAAAGATGCCTTTTTTTTCTTCAATCCTACTAAGACCCATGGAACTGATGGGATGTATCCTTTTATATACCAGAACTATTGGGACATCCTGGGTCCCCTCTTA
Organism: Capsicum annuum; assembly: GCF_002878395.1. Lineage (NCBI taxonomy): Eukaryota > Viridiplantae > Streptophyta > Magnoliopsida > Solanales > Solanaceae > Capsicum > Capsicum annuum. The sequence goes on along the minus strand of NC_061111.1, from coordinate 213,979,601 downwards.
TAGACTTCTGCACCTTGGTTTTCTTTAATGGAAAGATGAAGGATAGAGTCAACTCTACCTACCTTTGCTTCATCCCTAAAGAAATGCCACCTTCCTTAGGAACTTTAAACCTATTAGCCTTTGTAATATCCAATATAAGGTTATTACTAAAATTATAGCCAATAGAATCAAACCCCTATTTTATTCTATTATTGGCCAGACCCAGGCTAGTTTTCTCTCCAAGAGAAGAGCCTCTGATAATGCAATCATTGTTCATGAGTATGTAAGCCACCTGTCTAAAATGAAGGTTAAGCATGCCAATATAATCTTGAAAATTAATTTAGAGAAGGCCTTTGATAGATGCGAATGGTCTTTTATTAGAAAGGTTTTAGTCTATTTCAATTCCCCCCAATCTAACTACTCTCATCATGTCCTATATCTCTATCTCTTCTATTTCTATCCTTATCAATGGGGGCAAGAACCCCATCTTCCATCCTACAAGAGGACTAACGCAGAGAGACCCCATGTCCTTCTAACTATTTATTCTTTGCATGGAGCTCTTATCTAGGAGGATACCCTATATTTCCCTAGCATAATTTAAGTCTCAATACATGAATATTTATGTGCATAAAATTTTCAAAATAATCATTATTTCTCACTTAAGATCCCACCAAGTTGTGGGAAATTGAACTAGCTTTCCAACGATATAAAATTCGTCCAAATCCAATAACGGGTAAGAAGTTATGGCGATTTTAAGTTTCAATCATTAAACACTGTCATTTTGGTCAATAGCACATCGTGGAGCCAGTCTAAATGAAAATTATAAATTTCTAGTAAGGGTCGTGGTATTGGCATATCGCACTAAGGAACCAGTTCATATTTGGTAATTTTCAGTGAGACTCCGCGATAATGGCGCATCGTGGAGGTGGCCAAAATGGTATTCCAAAGGCTTAGCGTGATAATTCTGCGTTGTGCCAATGGACAAAATAAGGATTGTCAATTTCCAGTGGACCGATGCGATAGCCCCGTGTCGCACCAGAACCAAAAATTGGTATCTTAAGTTTCCAGCTTGAGTTTTTAAATTCGTTTAGGGGTATTTGGGTCTTTTTCCATGGCCCTAATCAACCTAAAATACTAGATTTAACCCCTAAGTGACCTAAATAATCATCATTTATTCAATTTCTCTCAAAATTAAAGATCCTCTTCTTAAGAACACGAAACCCTAGCTCTTAAATTCATGACCAAATCTCAAGAACTCACCATCAATCCTCTCAAATTCATTAACCCAGGTATGTTAAATGTTCAGCCATGGGTTCCTTCCACCCATGGAGTCCAAGTATCTAATTTAGATTGTAAAATTTTGATCTCTTCAAGTTATCTTGATTTAAAAATTATGATTAAACCATGAATTTCCATGATATTTATTACTACACTCCATATGTTTAAATATTATTGTCAACTGATTTAATTCATGATTTGTGATAATGGTGATGAAATGGTGATTTACTACAAGTTTTGGTCTAATTTCCATGCTTAATGTACACCCTGCATATCAAGTGTTTGACAAAATGCTTACAATAATGAAAATTTAATAAAAGCCTTCATGCTATGTCCTCCAAGATTTAGTGTCATTTTACTAATATTGCTTTTGAGTCCTGGGGGTATTAAATACCCGAATATCATAGGTATTTACTTAGTCTCATCTCAGTATCTTCAGAATAACTTCAAAGTACATCATGAGCATTACTAGATCAGTCAGTTAAACTAAAAAATAGTCAGTAACTTAGTGTCATTCAGTTGGGTGTAGAATTTAGCACCAAGTGAGTGTAGGGATGGTGGCTTCCCTAACAGATAGACAAAGTCACTAGTAGCAGTCTCTAAACTCCAAAACCACAGAGCCAGCATAGGATATGAGAAGTCAACCATCAGTTTAGGCTTGACTATCTCGCAGGGGACACCCGTCAAGTTAGGCTTGACACCCTTCATTTTTTGGGACAATAAAGTAGACCAGACTAGTGGATCTACATAACCAGTGTTAGTAACCATGGCACGGTATTAACACACTTCCAACTGGGGTTACAGGTTGGACCTCGATTAGCTCAGATTGGGGCATGTCGGTTAAAGATAGCTCCCACGGTCTCAGTCCAATAATTAGACCAGTAGTTCAATATAAGTATTGTTTGAACAAGGTATACAGATATCAGTTATTTCAGTATTTCAGTTTACAGTCTTTTATCCAATTCATGTTATATGCTTGGTTACGCATCCCCAGTATCTATAAATTTCATGTACCTTTAATATTTACAAACTTTCATACATACACAGTATTTATAGATTTCACATATTCTCAATATCAATAGATTTCATGCTCTTTATTGAGTACTCTATATTTTATATGTATATTCAGACAGTTATTATTCCTGTTCATGAAACCATGCATGTCATCCTACCTTATTTAGCATACCAGTACATTCAAAGTACTGATCGGATACCTTTTTTTGCGCTATGATGTATTATATCATAGGTTTTGTCGCTTAGTTCCCGAATCGTGCTTAGACTTCTCAGACTCTCAGCAATAGCAGTGATGAGTACTCATATTTCTAGGACAGATTATTTTACTTTATGTCTTTAGTTCAGCAGTTAGAGTAGTTAGTTGGGGCCTGTCCTATCAACTCACAGTCATCAGTTTAGAGGCTTTTAGACATTACAGTTAGTTATTCAGTATTCAGACTTCAGCTGGCATGTCAGTCAGTTATTCAGATAGTCATTTCTTCAGATTCATAATTCAGTGTTTGTTTCAGATATTAAAACCTTATGGCATATCAATTATTCTTCTGCATTTATGATTATGTTATTTAGTTCTCATAGCAGGTACTAACTCATGGGTTAGCTTGTGGTTCTTTGGGATTGTAAGCACCGTGTGACGCTCAGAATATACTCTCAAGGTGTTACAAGCTTGGTTTTAGAGCCTAAGGTTTTAAAGAGTCCTAGGAAGTCTAAAATCTGCCTCAAGTAGATTCTTGTGCATGGGTGTGTAACGCGCCACACTTATGGGCAGGAGGCTACAAGGCGTTTAGGAAAAGTTTCCCTTTTTTCAGTATTCATGTCGTGCGAGTGAGAATGAGCTTAAGTTAAACCCACAGTATAATCCATTTCTTCCTTTAATTTATAGAACATGCCTACCAAAAAAAATAACAGAAGAGGAGCAGAAACCAGCTAGCACCTCTACCCATCTAGGAAGATCCTCTGGATGAGCATATCTCTCTCATGGAATTTAGGGTTGTGTTCACTACTCTTGCAAACACTGTAGCAGCATAGAATAAATGTCAAACTATTATTCAGGATAACCCATTGGCCAATAATTCTGCAACTAGAATTTGAGACTCTACCCGAATAAATTCTTCTTCTTTTATGGGATCCAACTCTGAAGAGAATCCACAGGAATTCTTAGATATGATTCATAAGGTAACAGATGTTATGGGGGTAAAATCTAGTGAGAGTTTTGAGTTGGCTATGTATCAGTTGCATAATATGGCTCATACGTAGTTTAAGTAGTGGAAGGTAGATAAGGGTGTTGATGCAGGGCCTGTTGAATGGGAAGAGTTTCCTATAACTTTCTTAGATAGATTCTTCCCATTGGAGTTGAGAGAGGACAAGGTGTTAGAATTTATTAACTTGAGGAAGGGAAGCATGAGCGTGAAAGAGTATTCCCTTAAGTTTACTTAGTTAGCTAGATATACTTCCTATATTGTAGATGACAGCAGGTCCAAGATGGGCAAGTTATATTTGGTGTGTTTGATAATATAGTTAAGGGGTGTAGGATTGCAATACTGATTAGGGAGATGGACTGTTCTAGATTGATGGTCCATGCTCAACAGATAGAAGAGCAGAAGATTAAGGAAATAGAGAGAGGGAATAAGAGGGCTAGAATGTGTAGTTTTAATTTTAATCAGCCAAGGTCAGAAGGTGGTAATTGTCCTCAGTTTCATCAGAGGTCTTCAACCCCAGCACCCTCTTCAGCCAGTACCCTAGTACCCAAATTCATAAATGATAATTGAGATACAGCAGCAGCCTCTAAGTCCCATGGCAGTGTTAACAGTGCCCATATGAATATTCTTTGTTAGAAATGTGGCATACACCATCAGGTGAGTGTAGAACGGGCAGTAATGTGTGCTTTATATGTCGCAAGCCAGACCATCAGATTCAAGAGTGTAGGGTAGTTTCTTAGAGAGGTAGGGAGTTATGCCAATAGGGCCAGTCCAATTAGTCGTTAGTTCCATCCGGTCGCCCGACTCAGCAGGGTGCCACTTCTAGTGCTACTAGTGGCCAGTTTCCAAACAAATTATATGCTCTTCAGTCCCGCCAAGATCTAGAAAATTCTCCTGGCATAGTTACTAGTATATTGCAGGTCTTTCATTTACATGTCTATGCTTTACTTGATCCTGGAGCTTCTCTTTCTTTTGTAACTCCTTATATAGCTGTCAACTTCAGAGCAGTCCTAAAACTCTAGCAGAGCATTTTTCAGTGTCTACCCTAATAGGTGTTTCTATTGTAGCCAGGCAGGTATACAGGAACTGTCCAGTAACATTATCTTAGAAAGTTACATTAGTTGACCTCATGAAGTTAGAGATGATGGATTTTGATGTAATTCTCGACATGGATTGGCTCCACTCATGCTATGCCTCAGTTGATTATAGGAACAGAATAGTTCATTTTCAGTTCCCAAATGAACCAGTCCTTGAATAGAGGGGTAGTACTACAATGCTTAAGGGTCAATTAATTTCATACCTTAGAGAGAGAAAATGATATCCAAGGGATGTGTCTATCATCTTGTGCGAGTCACAGACTCTAGCTCAGAAACTCTAACTCTTGAGTCAGTTTCAATAGTTAGGGAATTTCCAGATGTGTTCCCTGAAGATCTTCCTGGAGTTCCTCCCAAAAGGGAAATCAACTTCGGAATAGACCTTTTTTCAGATACCCAGCCTATATCTATTCCTCCATATAGAATGGCTCTTGTTGAACTCAAAGATTTGAAAAAATATTTGAAGGATCTCTTAGATAAGGGATTCATCAGGCCCAACATTTTTTCGTAGGGCGCACCTGTTCTATTTGTGCGTAAGAAAGACGATTCTCTCAGAATGTGCATAGACTACCGTCAGTTGAATAAAGTCACAGTCAAGAATAAGTATCCACTTTTTAGAATCGATGATTTTTTATCCACTTTTTAGAATCGATGATTTTTTTGACCAACTTCAGGGAGCCAGTTATTTTTCTAAGATTGACCTCAGATCAGGCTATCATCATCTTAGAGTTAGAGAATGTGACATTCTAAAAATAGCTTTTCGAACTTGGTATGGTCACTTTGAATTTCTAGTCATGTCCTTTGGTCTTACAAATGCCCCAGCAACTTTCATGGACTTTATGAACTGAGTGTTCAAGCAGTACTTGGACATGTTCGTTATATTCTTCATTGATGACATTCTTGTCTTTTTGTTGGTTTAATTTGGATTTTTATAAATAATAACAAATTATTGGTCCAACAACACTTTCCCCAATCCAACCCGGGTCAAATAAAACTTGATAAAAACAGAAAAGGAAAAACAAAACAAATACACACTTAGTGTAAGTAGGGTTTCCAAATTGAACAAATTGGCTTCCTTTTCTTTCTCTACAATGATCTGCGCCTCTTCCTCTATACAAGCTCATTTCTCTTCTATGTTGCGATTGAAAAGGATAGTGAATGGCTTCTCTTCTTTCTGTTGTAGCTTTGTGATGCTTGTATGTACATTGTAACTACCATACTTCTTCCTCTCTTCCTTTTTGTTATTCCAGCTCCCAAACGTAAGTACATCTTCCTATATTAGATTATATTCTCAACCGATCTTGATTTCTTTAGTTGATTTCCTCTGAATTTCTTTAATTATGCATATGCATCCTAAAATTAGCTTTATTTCTGTTCAAATCTGGATGACAAGCAGCTAAATCTTCCTATGGTGACGTGAATCATTTCTTTTGGTTGCTATTGAAAAAAATAGTGAATGTCTTCTCTTATTTTTGTTGTAGATTTGTGATGCTTATATGTACCTTGTAACTACCATGCCTTGTCCCTTGTTTTCCCTTTATCCTTCAATTAGTGTAATCCTTAAATAGGGTCTATTCCATTTATCACTATTAACAATAGCTTTGCCTCTTTGATGTAACTGCTGAAAACTAATAAAACTGACTGTTCCTCTTGACTCTATAGCTAAATTAGCAAGATAATCTGCCAGCTTATTTCCCCCTCTATCAATATATTGGTAAATTACTTATTTATACTGCAATTGTTGTTGAATTTCTGTGATTATACTTACTATACTCCATGGACTTTTCCATCTTCTTGTTAGTATCTTCTGCATGAGGAGTGAATCCATCTGAAATATGACTTTGTCAAATTATGTTTGCCTGCAATGTTTAGCTGACTATAATATAGCATTTGCTTCTGCTTACATACTATCTGCATATGATTGTGTTTTTGCATGAGCATATAATAGATCTCTTGCTTCATCTCTCAAGAAATAAGTATAAGAACTCTTTCCCTCTACTTCTCTGAAAGCTTTATCTGTATTGTATTTGACCCATCCATGTTCTGGTGTCTCCCATTGCATAGCTGTGACTTTTATTTTGCTTTTAGTTTTGTTAAACTCCTCTAGTATCTGTGGCCATTCCATAAAGAACTCTAAGTTTGGTTTCCTGACCTTTAATAATAGCCTCAAATTCCTTGTTATTTTATGAATGAGTCTCAATCCAGTAGCGAGAATGATCATGCAGAATACCTCAAAATCATACTTCAGACTCTTAGAACCCATCAGTTGTTCGCCAAATTCAGTAAGTGTGAATTCTATATAAGATCAGTAGTTTTCCTTGGCCATATTATTTCTATTGATGGCATTACAGTTGATCCTCTGAAGATCGAAGTAGTGAGAAACTGGCCCAAACTCATTTCTCTTTCAGACATCAGGAGTTTTTTAGGTTTGGCTATCTATTACCGTTGGTTTGTTGAAGGCTTTTCATTTATTGCATCCTTCATGTCCAGATTGACTTAGAAGAAAGTCAAGTTTCAGTGGTCAGATTCCTATAAAAAGAGTTTTTAGGAGTTGAAGACTAGACTCACCTCAGCCCAGTTCTTACTTTGCCAGATGGTTTAGATTGGTTTATTGTGTACTGTGATGCGTCCAGAGTAGGATTGGGTTGTGTCCTCATGCAGAGAGGTAAGGTCATAGCCTATGCCTCTAGATAGCTTAAGACCCTTGAGAAGAATTATTTGACTCATGATCTCGAGCTAGCAGCTGTAGTATTTGCCTTAAAGATTTGGAGACATTACTTATATGGGGTGCATGTCGATGTGTTCATAGATCACAAGAGTTTATAGTATGTTTTCTTTCAGAAAGATTTGAATTTACGTTAGAGGAGGTGGTTAGAGTTACTAAAAGATTATGACATAAGTATTCTATATCTCCGGGCAAGGCCAACATAGTGGCAGATGCTCTCAGTAGACTATCTATGGGTAGTGTTGCTCATGTTGAGAATGATAAGAAGAATTTAGTTCAGGAAGTTCATCAGCTTGCCCGACTAGGTGTCCGCCTAGTTGATTCAGTAGAAGGTAGTGTATGGGTGCAGAGTAGTTCAGAATTATCTCTAGTTTATGAAGTGAAAAAAAAAGCAGGATAGAGATCCCAATCTAGTTAAGTTGAAAGAATCAGTCAGAGATCAGAAGGTGGAGGTTTTCTCCCAAGGGTGAGATGGTATGCTACGTTTTTAGTGTTGCTATGTGTGCCTGATGTTGATGAGTTGAGATAGCAAATTATTGCAGAGGCACATGACGCATTCTACTTTATTCATCCAGGGGCCACTAAGATGTGCCGTGATTTATGGGAGATCTATTGGTGGAGTGGGATGAAGAGGGATATTGCAGAGTTTGTAGCTAAGTGCTCTACATGTCAGTAGGTTAAGATCGAGTACCAGAAACCTAGTGGGTCCATGCAAGAGTTCAGTATTACCACTTGGAAGTGGGAAAAAGTGAACATAGACTTTGTGACGGGTCTGCCTTGTACTCGTCATCAGCATGATTCTATTTGGGTTATCATAGACTGGATGACCAAACCAGCTCATTTCTTGCCAGTCCATAGCTCTTATTCAATCGAGGACTATGCTAAACTCTACCTCAGAGAGTTGGTTAGGTTGCACGGTGTTCCCTTATCCATTATCTCAGATAGAGGTACCCAATTTACCTCTCGCTTCTGGAAAGCACTCCACAAGGGTCTTGGTACCTAAGTCCACCTCAGTACAGCCTTCCACCCTCAGACAGATGGTCAAACAGAAAGGACCATTCAGACTCTTGAGGATATATTAAGAGCATGCATAGTTAATTTTAAAGGTAGTTGAGAAGACCACCTGCCTTTGATAAGTTCGCATATAATAACAACTATCATTCCAGTATCTAGATGGCTCTATTTGAGGGCCTTTATAGTAGGAGATGTAAATCTTTAATTAGTTAGTTTGAAGTAGGTGAGGCCGTAGTAGTAGGGCCTGACTTAGTGCTTGAGGCATTAGAGAAGGTTCAGTTGATCAGAAAGAGGCTTAGGGCAGCCCAAAGCCGATAGAAATTGTATGCAGATATGAAGAGAAAGGATCTCAAGTTTGAGGTCGGTGATTTTTTGTACTTGGAAATATCTCCCATGAAGGGGGTAAAGAGGTTCGGCAAGAAAGGGAAACTAAGTCTCCGATATGTCGGTCCCTACAGAATTCTCAGTGATTTTGGAAAGTTAACTTACGAGCTCGAGTTGCCTTCAAATCTAGCTTCAGTACAGCCAGTGTTCTATGTCTTATTGTTAAAGAAGTGTGTTGGTGATACAGCTGTAGTTGTTCCCCTATAAAGTGTACATGTTCAGAACAGTCTTTCCTATGGGGAAGTTCCAGTCAAAATTCTTGATAATCAAGTTCGTAGACTAAAGAACGAAGAAATTCCACTAGTCAAATTTCTTTGGTGGAATCAGTCCGTTGAAGGATACATTTGGGAAGTAGAAGCAGATATGCGGACCAAGTACCCTTATCTTTTCTCGGAGAATTCAGATTTGGTTTAAGGTATTAATCTTCTTAAGATTCCTCTCTATCATGCTCAGTTTCAGTTGCATATCATGTTCATATCAGTCATGAATTTATGAATTAGTTCATTCATGAATTCCATGCATCAGATATTTATGTTTAGTATGTAATCTTAGTCCATTTATTTCCTCAGCTTAACCAGTCTCATTCGAGGATGAATGATTCCAAAGGGGAGATATTGTAATACCCCGTATTTTTCTAGCATAATTTAAGTCTCAATACATGAGTATTCATGTACATAAAATTTGCAAAATACTTATTATTTCTCAGTTAAGAGCCCACCAAGTTGTGGAAAATTGAACTATCTTTCCAATGATTTAAAATTCGCCCAAATCCGATAACCGGGTAAGAAGTTATGACAAATTTTAGTTCCAGTCATTAAACACCGTCATTTTGGTTACTATCACATTGCGGAGCCATTATAAATGACAATTGTCAATTTCCAGTAAGGGACAGCAATATTGGCGCATCGCGCCAAGGACCTAGTTCACATTTGGTAATTTCCAGTGAGCCTCCGCGATAATGGCGCATCGTGGAGGTTGCCAAAATGGCATTCCAAAGGCTTACCATGACAGTTCTGCATTGTGCTAATGGACAAAATGAGGATTGTTAATTTCCAGTGGCCCAACACGATAGCACCACATCACGCCGGAGCCAAAAATTAGGATCTTCAGTTTCTAGCCTGAGTTTTTAAATTCGTTTAGGGTATTTGGGTCTTTTTCCATAGCCCTAATCAACCTAAAACATGAGATTTAACCCCTGAGTGACCTAAATAATCATCATTTATTCAATTCCTCTCAAAGTTAAAGATCCCTTTTCTCAAGAACAAGAAACCCTAGCTCACAAATTCAAGACCAAATCTCAAGAACTCACCATCAATTATCTTAAAGTCATTAACCCAAATATGTTAAATGTTCATCCATGGGTTCCTTCCACCCATGGAGTCCAAGTATCCAATTTAGATTGTAAAATTACGATCTCTTCAAGTTATCTTGATTTTAAAATTATGATTAAAACATGAATTTTCATGAATCTTGTTCTATACCATGTTTTAGCGAAATTGATATCTATTACTACACTCCATATGTTTAAATATTGTTGTCCACTGATTTAATTCATGATTTGTGATAATGGTGTTCAAATGGTGCTTTACTACAAGTTTTGATCTAATTCTCATGCTTAATGTACACCCTACATATAAAGCGTTTGATAGAATGCTTACAATAATGAAAATTTAATAAAAGCCTTCATGCTATATCCTCCAAGCTTTAGCATTATTTTACTATTATTGCTTTTGAGTCCTGGGGGTATTAAATACCCAAAAATCATAGTTGTTTACTTAGTCTCATCTCAGTATCTTTAGAATAACTTCAGAGTACATCATGAGCATTACTAGATCAATCAGTTAAACTCAGAAATAGTTAGTAACTCAGTGTCATTTAGTTGGGGGTAGGATTTAACACTGAGTGAGTGTAGGGATGGTGGCTTCCCCGCCAGATAGGCAGAGTCACTAGTAGTAGTCCCTAAACTCCAAAACTACGTAGCCGGTGTAGGATATGAGAAGTCACCCATCAGTTTAGGCTTGACTATCTTGCAGGGGTCACCCATCAAATTAGGCTTGACACTCTTCGTTCTTCGGGACATTATAGTAGACCAGACTAGTGGATCCACATAGCCAACATTAGTAACCATGGCACGGTATTAACACACTTCCAACTGGGGTTACAGGTTGGACCCCAATTATCTCAGTTTAGGTCATGTCGATTAGATGATAGCTCCCACAGTCTCAGTCCAGTAATCAGACTAGTAGTTCAGTCTCAGTGTTGTTTGACCAAGGCATACAAATATCAGTTATTTTAGTATTTCAGTTTATAGACTTTTATTCAGTTCATATTATATGCTTGGTTATGCATTCCCAGTATCTATAGATTTCATGTACCTTCAGTATTTACAGACTTTCATGCATACGAAGTATTTACATATTTCACATATTCTTAGTATCTACAGATTTCATGCTCTCTATTCAGTACTTCATGTTTTACATGTATATTCAGATAGTTATTATTCCTATTCATGAAACCATACATGTTAGCCTACCTTATTTAGTATACCATTACATTCAAAGCACTGATCGCATACCGTTCTTTTGCACTATGGTGTATTATATCATAGATTCTGACGTTCAATTCTCAGATTATGCTTAGACGTCTCATCCTCTTAATAGTAGCAGTGGTGAGTCATCATATTTTGAGGATAGATTATTTTACTTTATATCTTAAGTTCAATAGTTAGTGGAGTTAGTTGGGGCCTGTCCCATTAATTCACAATCAGTCAGTTTAGAGGCTTTCAGACATTACAGTTAGTTATTTAGTATTCAGACTTCAGTTGGCATGTCAGTCAGTTATTCAAATTTTCTTTATCTTATCTGATTCATATAGTCATTTCTTCAGATTTATAATTCAGTGTTTGTTTCAGATATTAAAACCTTATGGCATATCAGTTATTCTTCTATATTTATGATTATATTATTCAGTGCTCATAGCAGGTACCAGCTCATGGGTTAGCTTGTGGTCCTTTGGGATTGTAAGCACCATGTGATGTGCAGGGTGTACTCTCGGGGTGTTATAGGGATACACTTAAGTGGGCTTTTATCTCTATTTGCAGAAAAGACCCTCAAATCTCCCATATCTTTTTTTTACAGATGACCTAACCCAGTTTGCTAGAGATGGTAAGGAAAACTGCTCTGCCATTAATAGAGTCCTAGAGAGCTTCATCTCCCTCTCAGGACAAAAAGTAAACTCCATCAAATCTAAAGTCCTATTTTCTTAAAACTGCCAGCCGAGCTCCAATAGGAGTTGGCCAGCCTCCTCAGTATCAAATTCTCTTATACCTTTTAGAAATATTTGGGATTCCTTATTTTCAACCAAAGACCTTCCTCTGGGGACTTTCAATTCATCCTGGGTAATCTAAACAGCAAACTGGCTGGTTGGAAAACCAGATTCCTCAACATGGCAGACAGAACTACCCTAGCAAAATCATCCTATAAAAGTATTCCCAACCATGTTATGCAGTATATCAACCTCCTCAGGAGTCTATAAAAACACATTGACAGATTACAAAAGAACTTCATCTTGGGCACCACTATCTCTAATAAGAGGATTCATATGATTAGCTGGGAAACTATTACCAAATCCAAAATGGAGAGAGGGCTAGGAATACAAAAAAATACTCTAAAAATGATTCCCTGCTTTGTAGTTTGACTCAAATACTCTACACCAACCCTTCCTCTCTTTAGGATAGAATTTTCACTAGCAAGTACAATATTAACTCTAGAAGACTCCTCATTCACTTCAGAACTCGAAAAGCCCTTTAAAAAGGAGAGAGACTCTGTTAGGATGCTATTTAATGGTCCATCCATGATGACAATAAGGTGGAGGTATGGAATGATAGATGCATCCCTAAATAACCCTCCTTAGGGACATCATCTAAGGACCCCTTCCCAGAGATAACCAAAGCTTGAAGCTCTCTGAAATCTAGAGAAATGGTCATTTTAATTTAAGTGTAGTCTCCTTTGACATTCCCATTAATATTTGACTCAACATCATGAACTCCTTTTCCCCATATTCTAAAATCCAAGTTGACACCTCTACTTGGAGACTTACTAGGAATGACACTTTTTCTTGTAAAAGTGCATATTACCAAATATCAAATTCTAGCAATAGCCAGCACCCAAGCAATTCCACTTTTAGTTGGATTTGGAATTCCAAAATCCCCAATAAGATCAAATACTTTCTTTGGCTTATTCAACACAATAGCCTACCTACTAAAGAAACTCTGCATCATATAGGTATTCACCTCAACCGCAGTTGCCATATTTTCAACCACCACCAGGAGAATATTCACCACATCTTCTTCGAGTCTAATTCTTCAAAATCTTTTCTGACCAGTCTTTCCCAAAAAGCTTGTCCTGACTCTATCCAACCCTCTATGTTCTCTTCAAACAATTAGAGTAGTACTTGGAATAGAGTCAAGTACTCCGACTTTGACAACACCATAACCTGAGACAACCTTCTTTCCTTTTTCTTTTAGACCATTTAGAAGACTAGGAATAATAATGTCTTTAAAGGAAAATAGAATCAACCTTCATTAAAGGAAGACTATGCCGAGGCTGTGAAATTTTACCACATCAACAACTATTCCAGAACCCAACCTAGAAATCTTATTAGAGTTTGTTAGTCTCCTCCACAACTCAACCATTATAAGTTTAACACAGATGGCTTTGTACTGGTAACCCTGGAAAAGTGGTATTGGTGGTGTGGTTAGAAATAATATAGGTGACTGGGTTTTGGGGTTTTATCAAACCTTCATGTACGCCACCAATAACCGTATGGATCTAATGTCTCTTAGGGAGGGTCTTAAAGTGGTGCACCAACAGAACCTTACCCACAGTGATATTAATGTCGACTCTAAAGATGTCATTTATATGTTTTCCAATGGTAACCCTCTTTATGATCAAATTATTGATGACTCCAGGTTATTGATAAGAAGATTGGGAGGATCAACCATGTGGCATAGATACAGGGAACAAAATAGGGTGGCTGATGTGCTAGCAAAACATGAAGCATTGCTAAAATATTTTGGAGGAAGCCAAGTTTTTATTGTCCCACCTACTTTTGTTCTAAAGGAAGTTTGGGCTGATATATCTGGGTGTAGTCATCAAAGAAGTGTACCCACTATCATGAATTCTCATAGGCGAGAAGCCCCTGTTTTTGTAATTGAGCCGGATTAGGTGTAATACTCTGACTTTTATTTAAATGCATATCCTTTAAACCAATAAAAAAGAAAAATGTGAGTATAAACATTGATAATAATATCCAATATTGATTAGAAAATGATGTAGGGTGGACATAAACACCGAAAAGTCGAATTGAACTAAATTAATTTAGTTTATGGATTTTAGTTTTTTATTTTTCAATTCAAATAAGGTTTAATTTTCTTAAAAATTCAATGTCCAATTATGTTTTTAATTATATTAAATGAAAAAATCAACGTTATTTTGAATAAAATAAAAAATGTTATACTTCTCAGAATTTTAGGTACTTAGCTCTAGAAATTTTCTGGTCCAACCTAAAAACCCATCCCTATTTTCCTACTTTTCAATTTGAGAGAACCAAATAAATATAGTTTACTCCATAGAAACTAATCCACACTCCTATGCATGCAGCAACAACACTTGAAAAAAAACAGCTGCAATACTAAATATCAAAACATGAGCACATGAGCAGCAATTAACCAACCTAATCTCTAGCCATAATGCATGTGCATGCAGCTAGTGGCAAACCCATGATTTAGGAGTCATGGGTACTCCGAGAGGTTCGAACATACATATTGACACCTAAAACTTTAAGGTTTCGCTTGGAAATTAAAACACTCAACTATCTATCGCATATGGGAGATTGAGAATTGAGATTAAAAAAAATTAATTACTTAATTTAGGTAAAAGATAGTCCATAGCCCTATTTTGAATAAAAAAATATAAAATGGTCTATTATTATTTTAAAAAGTAGCCCATTTTACAAGCAGAAAAAATAGCCTATTAATTAAATCCTTACCAAAAAATTGAATTAGAAAAATTGAAAAATACTAAGTTGAAAAAAAATCAAATCAAACCATTCAGTGCACCCTTGTCATAACCGAAAAATCAAATGTCCACCCATACATTGGTATAATAAATAGTTCTGATAACTGTGAAGATAATGCAGTGGCAAAACTAAAAAATTCAGAAAGGATATTCAACCATTTGATAAGTCAATTTTTTTGGACAAATGGTTGCACCAAAAATTTCAAAATCAAACCGCACAATATTAGTATTTGAGATTTAACTGACTATCGGTACTTTCATTCTTTTCAGAGATTTTAATGTTGTAGGTCACTAATTTTTAAACGAAAAATAATGTAGTTGGTTGACTACTTGAACTTACGCCTCATTGACACGGATTCGATATTTCGCTTTGTGACTTTCCTACCCCTAAAAATATATATATTTTTAAAAAGATTACTTTAAAAATAACAAATATATTAACTATAAAGCACAAAATTTCTTAGGGATCAAATAAGTCTGTGTGTCAAGGTTGGCTTGTGTGTAGGACAACACACGCTACTGGATATAATAACAGGAGGACCAAACACAACGGTTGGGAATCAAACCGTGTGCGTAGCTTTTATCTCTGATACTTGAATTGGGAGTGGCGTGGGCAGATTCTATCTAGCTTTTCCTGAAAAACACCCAAAGCCACTGAACTACTAAATTAGGTTATGATAAGGGTGTTCAAAAATAAATATTTAACCCTATTTGGTAAAATTTTATTTATATATGTTGGGTTCATAGTAATGAAAGTGTGTTGAATGGAAAATAGAGAAATCAAGTGGAAGAGAAAAAATTGAGTTAACACAAAAAATGGAAAGTGTACTCAATTTTGGTGAGTTTACTCTTTCTCCCACATTGCTGGAAGAAGAAAACTTTTTGGTGTATATATTGTGAAACACTTACTCCACATGGTAAGTGAGGCAAGGAAATAGAGATGCCTCGAACCGTCGGCGTCGTCGCTCGCTCGACTTCGGATTTGGATTTGGAAAATGATTGATGAGATTTTTCATTTTGGATAAATTTTATTTGACAAAAATAATTCAGTCTGAATCAGTAATACTCCATTAATAAATACATGTATGCAGTAATAGTAACAGATGCAATGTTTGACCTGAAATGGTGCCACTGTTTCAACGAACCGTTGCACTATTTCACAAACTAGGGCACTGCTTCTGTGTTTCTGTTTCTGAACTGGTGCAGATTTTCAAAACAATGTTTCCTGAACTGATACATTGGTTCGAACAGATGCAACTCTTCAACGAAGTGATGCACTGTTTCAAACCAATGCATTGTTCACGAAATAGTGTACTGTTTCAGAAAATTACTGCATTGGTTTAAGTGAATAGACATGCATTTTTAGGAAGAGTCACACACCTCCAATATGAACCAATGCCACCTTTTCAAAGGGGCATCTAGTGGATATATAAACTTGGTTTAATCCACAGGTTTATGAGATAGAAAATACAGAAATTTTCAGATTACAAACTTTTTCTTCTTGTCTTAAAAATACTCTGTGTGATCATTTAAACCGTGAGTGTGTTCGAAGAATCCGCCTATTTGAGGTACCATTATAGTCGGATTGAAGGCCATTTTATCCTGGGAGAAAGATTCCATAACCTCGGGTACAGTGAGGGGAATTATTCCTTAAGGAATATCCATGAATTCGGACGACTTGGCCTTAATCATTTCTGTTTCATCTTTATTTTCTTAAAAATAAATATACCTCTTGGAAAGGTCATTTTGATCTTATGTTGAGGGTATTTAATACTTCATTGTGTTCTTGTTCATACTTGAACTCGAGTTGAAGTTGTTGTTGCAATATACAGATTCTGTATACCCGAATATATTGTGGAAATAACAATTTTAAGGAATAAATTTACAGAATCTGTATTTCTTGTTTTTGGAGATTAAAGCTTAGGCTTTCTACTCCGCTTGAATTTAACTAGTGATTAGAAGACATAAAATCTTCATCACAAGTTAAGGTTCACTCAGTTGACGATTCGAAGTAGTAAAAACTTCATCGTTAACTAGAAACAAGAAGAAGAATTTCAAATTATTTAACTTTATAAATAGTATTCTAAAAAATACTAAATTTTCTGTCGTGTGGTGACTGAAAAAATGACAACTGAAAGTCCTCAAAAAGAAAATGAAAACGGATGGTACTATTGACAAATACAAGGCAAGACTTGTAGTAAAAGGCTTCAAACAGAAGGAAGGCCTTGATTACTTTGCTACATACTCGCCAGTAACAAGGATAACCTCGATTCAAATGTTAATTGCTTTGGCGGCGGTATGTCAATCAAATAGATATGAAAATCGCATTCCTAAATAGAGACTTGAAGGAAGAAATTTACATGGAACAACCTGAGGGTTTTGTGGTTCCATGAAAGGAAAACAAGGTGTGTAAACTTATCAAGTCACTATATGGGCTAAAGTAAGCACCAAAACAATGGCATGCGAAGTTTGACCAGACCATGGGGGCAAATGAATTCAAAATAAATGAATGTGATAAATGTGTTTATACTAAAGACACTCCAAATCACCAAGTCATTGTATGTTAATATGTGGATGATATGTTGATCATCAGTAGAGACATTTTTGACATAAATGCAACAAAATGAATGCTCGAGAGCAAGTTTGATATGAAGGACCTTGGAGTTGCAGATATAATCTTAGGTATAAGAATCCATCGAACACCACAATGGATGGCATTGTCATAGTCTCATTATATCGAAAAGGTACTTGACAAGTTCAAGTATATAGAATTTGGTATTACCAAGACTCCATTGAATGGGAGCTTTGCACTTCGAAAGAATGAAGGTAAAAATGACTCGCAATTAGAGTACGCAAGAGTATTGGGATGTTTAATGTATATAATAAACTGTACACGACCAGACATAGCATGTGCTATCAGTAAATTAAGTCGGTACATGAGTAATCCTAACAAAACTCACTGGATGGCAATATAAGGAATTTTAGGGTATCTTAAATACACTCAAAAGTATGCTTTGCATTATATTAAATATCCTGCGATACTAGAAGGATATAGTGATGCAAATTGGATCACCGGATCGAATGAAGTAAAATCCATAAGTGGATATGTATTTACTATCGGTGGAGGAGCAGTTTCTTGGAAATCATCCAAATAGACCTGTACCACTCACTCTATAATGAAATTTGAATTTATCACTTTAGACAAAGTTAGTAAGAAGCAGAATGGCTCCGGAATTTCTTGGAAGATATTCTGTATTGGCCCAAGCCTGTAGCATCAGTATGTATACACTGTGATAGCCAAGCGGTAATAGGTAGGTCAGGGATCATGATGTATAACGGTAAATCTTGTTATATAAGACGAAGACATAATATCGTAAGAGAACTTCTCTCTAGTGGAATTATCACTATAGACTATGTAAAGTCAAAGAATAATGTGTCGGATCCACTTACAAAAGGCCTATTTAGAGAAGGAGTAAAAAGGACATCCAAGGGAATGGGTCTAAGGCCTAGGACGGGTCAGTATGGCGATAACTCTACCTAGCAGACTAGAGATCCCATGAGCTAGGTTCAAGGAGATCAAACAAAGTTGTGTCTGACAGGTTCAACATTGTCAATTACACAACCCATTCTCATGATGTAGACAATGCATAGTAAATAAGGATAAGACTTAAGGTGAAAAGTCTTTTAATGATTATCTAAATTTGACAGATTTGACCAAATAGTTTAATCTATAGGATTGAACGCTTAGAAATCACTTATTTGTAGGCGAAGTGGAATCCGCTTCAAAGAGAATGTTAGTAAAGGCCTATTCTCGAAGCTCTTATGAAAACCAGGACGTGTTTATGGCTGAAAAGAACAAAACCATAAGAACCATAAATGGTAAAAGGCTGGTTATGTAACATATGTTGTCTAGGTGTACATTAAAGCTCGATGGTTCAAAGATATCAAATCTACCGATTGACCGAATGCATCCGATGCATGTTTACTATGACAAGTTCAAAGGGAAACCCACTTATCCAGATGCAATCACTCTTTGCTTGATGATCACATACTTGTCCATAAAAGTTTTACGAAAAATAGCCATTCCCCATTTATGTGGGGGATTGTTGGGTTCATAGTAATGAAAGTATGTTGAATGAAAAATGGAGAAATCAAGTGGAAGAGGAAAAATTGAGTTAACACCGAAAATGGAAAGTGTACTCAATTTTGGCAAATTTACTCTTTCTCCCACATTGGTGGAAGAAGAGAACTTTTTGGTATTTATATTGTGAAACACTTACTCCACATGGTAAGTAAGGCAAGGAAACAGAGATGCCTCGCTCCGTCGTCGTCACTCGCTCGGCTCGGCTTCGGATTTGAATTTGGATTTGTCAAATGATCGATCGATGAGATCTTTCTATTTGGACAAATTTAATTTGACAAAAATAATCCAGACTTAATCAGTAATACTCCATTAATAAATACATGCATTCAGTAACAGTAACAGATGTAATGTTTGACCTGAAATGGTGCCACTGTTACAACGAATTGTTGCACTATTTCGCGAACTGGTGCACTGCTTCTGTGTTTCTGTTTCTAAATTGGTGCAGATTTTTGAAACAATATTTCTTGAACTGATACATTGGTTCGAACAGATGCAACTCTTCAACGAAGTAATGTACTATTTCAAATCAATGCACTGTTCACGAAATAGTGTACTATTTCAGAAAATTACTGCTTTGGTTTAAGTGAATAGGCATGCATTTTCAGGAAAAGTCACACACCTCTAATATGAACCAATGCCACCTTTTCAAAGGGGCATCTAGCGGCTATATAAACTTGTTTCATCCACAGGTTTATGAGATAGAAAATACAAAAATTTTCAGATTACAAACTTCTTCTTCTTCTTCTTGTCTTAAAAATACTCTAAGTGTGATCATTCAAACCGTGAGTGTGTTTGAAGAATCCGCCTATTTGAGGTACCACTATATTCGGATTGAAGGCTATTTTATCCTAGGAGGAAGATTCCATAACCTCGGGTAAAGTGAGGGGAATTATTCCTTAAGGAAAATCCGTGAATTCGGACGACTTGGCCTTAATCATTTCTGTTTCATCTTTATTTTCTTAAAAATAAATATACCTCTTGGAAAGGTCATTTTGATCTTGTGTTGAGGGTATTTAATACTTCATTGTGTTCTTGTTCATACTTGAACTCGAATTGAAGTTGTTGTTGTAATATACAGATTCTGCATACCCAAATATATTATGGAAATAACAATATATACCATGAAATTTTTTGACAAAAAATGTTCATCTGATCACCCATGACACAAGGTAGCTCTGCTCATGGATAATGGGCATCTTTCCAACAATGAGGAAAGTCAATTTCTCTTTTTGGCATAAATTAATTTCATGGAGAAATTATTTATTTTCAACTACCAAACCCATGAGAGAAAAGTTAGAAGGCTTCCTTTGCAATGCCTTCTGCCTTCTTCATTTATAGAACGAATTCTGTTGGACAATACTTCCCATCTCTATATCATTCATCCAATTTTAGCTTGAGCTAGTGTAGATTTCTCCAATGCCAGCTACTGCATGTCTACTGAGGGTGTACATATATAAAAATCTTCCATATTCTTCATATTAATGCTTTGAATCTATTTTACCTACATAATATGCTTTTTCCATGATAAACCAAATAGGCTTCCCTACTATATAGATGTTCCACGTCCTACAACTTCTAATGTTTTCAACCAAATAAGTTTCCCTACTAGGAAGATGTTCCACATCCTGCAACTTTTGATATTTAGCCCTTCTTGACTTTTTGGCTTGCATATTTTCTCCCAAAAAATCAAGTGAATCTTCTTCTCCTCATGACTACCCCAAAGAAAACCCCTACACATTTTATCCACCTCATGGAGAACCTCTTAGTGACGTATAAATACCAAACCCTAGAACTTGTGTATGGAGAAAAGGAATAACTAGATTATCTGTAGTCTTCCTGCATATGACAAGTGCCTTGTGGAGGCTACTCTAATTTTGCTAGTAATTTTTAAGCATAATTGGTCACATTCTATTTTGACCACTTTTTGGGTGATAAGGGCAATCTCAACTATTTTATGGGGAAAGCACCAAAAGTAAAATAAGTAAGAGTCAACAGGTTCTTCTTAAGCTCATCCTTAACTCATGCAAGGAAAATATTAGACTTGTCAATGTTAGCCACTAGACTTGTGGTGTTTGCGAAGTGTTGTGGAGCTTCCATAATTTTCCTAATTAAGGCCTTATTACCCTTGCAACAAATTACAGTTATCAACAAAAGTTAAATGTGCCTCCTTCTGTTCTTTGCACATGTGTGGAATTTAAAATCAAGCAATCCACTTATTTTATGCAATACCCCTTAAACAAAGGTTAGTGGGGGATATAATATCTCCTTATATCAACCCCCTTCTCCCCTCAAAATAGTCACAACTATCACCATTTACTTTGACGGAAAAATATACGGTAGTCACACACAACATGATCAACTGCCTAAACCTCTCTGGAAATCCATATCCCCTCAACAACTTCTCTAGGAACTCACATCTAATCATATAATATGCTTTCCTTAAGTCTATCTTCATTAAACATCTGGGTGATATTTTTCTATTGTTGTCCCTCAATAGGTCATGACATATAAACACATTGTACATCAAAGGCCTGTTTGCATAAAAGTTGCCTGAGTTTCACTGACTAGAGAAGGTAATACCTCTTTCAACCTCTTGCATAGTATCTTAGATACATATTTGTAGACCACATTGTAGTATGCAAAGCGTCTAAACTGTCTGGGATTATCAATATTAACCACCTTGGGAATTAGGGTGATACTTGTAGCATTAAGTTTCTGCAACAACTTACTAGTTTTAAATATTTCAAGCACAACATGAATAACTTGGTCACCTATTATAGATCCAAGTGTCCCCGAAGAACCCACTCCCATATCTATCCGGTCTTGGACTCTTGTTTTGTTTAGTTCTAAATATAGCTTCTTCCATATCCTTTCTAGTGAAACCCTTCAACAACCCCACTTGTTGTTCTATATTTAAAGAATATCCATATGTGAGAAATTCATAATGAGAATTTTCCTTGGACCCCAGTTTCTCCCAAAAATTGTTTGTAGTACCTCATAAAGACACTAGCAACATCATTAGGATCAGGCACTATATTGTTGGTTTTTATCTTGAATTTTCAAGACTGTTTGCATCAATATCTTCTGCTTCAACACTGAGTGGAAATACTTTCTGTTGTCATCTCTCAGCTCAACCAAGTAGCTTTACTACTCTGCATTAGTAATAATTCAGCCATATAATTTGATCTTCTATACTTTCTGCTTAAAACCCTTTCTTCCTGCTATAATTGTTAGTCAAGTGGCATAATATTTAGCCTTATTTGACATTCTTTGTGTTTCTTTTTGTCCTCATTTACCTCAATTACTATATTACTGAAGTGAAGAGAGTGCAAACCTCTTAGTTGATGCTTCACCTGCTTAATTTAGGTGGTAACCTGATACATTGTGCATCTATTTGTATACCACAGTCATTTATTTTACACCATTATAGAAAAACTAGGTTGCATAATCCAATAATTGCAATAGCTAAATGCTTTTCTTCTTCTTCTTCTCCACTTCTGTGCAATCTGTGTCACATATGCAGGGATGTGGTCAGTAATACCCTCAACCAAGTAACTCACTGTACATACTGGGATGTTGTCCATTCACTCTTCAATTGCAAAAGTCCAATCCAACTTTGAGTATATTTCGTTGGTGCCATAGTTATGATTACAAGTGTAGGTACAACCTATCTTTGGAAGCTTTGTCAAACCACAGTTGTCTAGACTAACTTAAAAGTCTTTACTTTTGGTGAAGTTACAAGGTTGCCTCCAATTCGATCCCCCCAAGTATAACACTACAGTAAAGTCATCTATCACAATCCAAGGCATACTAACCCCTTGAAACTAATCAAGATATAGTTCCATAGTTCTTGCCTTTCATTTATCTTATTGTAACCATATAAAATAGTGATCATGTACTTAATCTGTAGGGATACATATTCCACCAAGCATGTTAAGGCCTTTATGCCAAAAAGACTCTTTATTCAAACTATTTTGTCAAATACCCACAAGTTTTAAATCCTTTGCCAAATACCCACTTAATTCCACCTCACCACCAACTTTTTCAACTTAACAATTTCAGCCCCAACCTTTATAATAATTCACTTTAACCCAATACTTCCAACTTAATAAATTCACCCACAAATTTCTAATAATATACTTCAACCCACTCCATCATCCACCACTATATATATAAAAATAATATCTAGGTTTCCAAAAATATTAAAAAAAATAATTCCTAAAGCTAATCATAGAAAGTGGTTATTTTTCCCACCAAAAAGCTCTGATTCCGGCCACTTTTTCGGCGTTATTTTCCGACGATCAGCTGTAAAGTAGTCCACAAACATCATAATCTTGTCCATTCCATCCATTGTTACCCTATTTGTTTCCTATCTTCTCAAACACACTTTCCACTATTGTTAAAAAGCTTTAAATCACTCACATTACTCAAAACCACTTTAGAAAGTGCATTACAGCATCTCAGGCGACTCCAAGTTCATTTATTTATTCCATAAACCCAAAAATCATTGATTACAAGTAATATTTGCAATTTCAAGTATTTGTACGGAAATCTACGCAGTCATCGACCCATCCTCGCCAGTCATCGACCGTGCATACAACACGACATAGACCATAAGTATAATTTATGATCGATCGAAGCTTAATTCTAGGATGTCCATTGCAGAATTTGTTCTGGTTTCTGGTGATTTCATGGGAGAATGGGTGAAGACTTCAAAATGTTGGAAATGAAGATCATTTACCAAGGTGACAATTCCCATTTCTGTTCGCCGCAACAGTTCGTACGATGAATTTGTTACAAGTGTAATGCAGAGCGAGGATCTATATTATGCGCCGAGCGACGTGGTGATTAGTTATGTAATGCATTCGAGGGAAAAGGTCAATCCTACGATCATAAATAGCAATGTACGTGTGCTGACATACATAATAGATGCTGATGCAGATGGCTTTAGGCCAATTTTAATGATAAATGTGGTTGAGAGGTCCTTTGAAGGACCGCTGAATTCATCAGCACCCCCACCGCGGTGCTCAACAGTCGACGATGATTTGATCGACGACGATTTGAATGATTACGAAAACGATGTCGATGATACAATTAATATGAAAGATTATTCTATGCATATGGAACACTTTTCATCAGACTCACAAAATGATGAAGAAGACCGTGAAATAGAATCATAAACAGGACACTCCTTCACCGATAGAACCAATTTTTATTGTGATCAAACATTCATCGATAAAAAAGAGCTGAAAATGTAACTAGACGCAGCAGTGGTGAGGCAGTCTTTTGATTATTATATGGAGAAGAGCTGCACGAAATTGATTAAGGCACAGTGCTTATCTCGTGGTTGTGGCTGGCTGTTGCGGGCAAAAAAGTACGACACCTTAGATATATTTTGCATATACAAGTGTGTTGGGATGCACACGTGCGGCATTGAAAATGCCACCTGCAGACATAAAAAAGTCTCATCCGAATTGATTTCTTCATTATGCGTAAATCATTTTCGGGATGGTAAGGGTCCAAGCATAAGAGAAATTCAAAGAATTGTATTTAAGGAGTTGCGTTGCAACGCAAGCTATTAGATGTGTTGGAAAGGAAGTGTAATTGTGAAGAGCATCATTCGGGGATGCCGGAGCACGGATATGCTTGCTTGCCAGCTTTTTCCCACATGGTGGAGTTATTGAATCCCGGGTCTTCTTACTCTATCATGGTAAACCGGATGGATGGATCGTTCGTTTACTACTTCTTAGCATTCGGAGCTTGAATATGAGGATATGCCCACATGAGAAAGGTAATTTCCATTGATGGAACACATTTGTATGGCAAGTACGGGGGCGTTCTGCTGAGCGCCGTTGCACAGGACACCAAAAATCATATATTTCCGATTGTCTTTTGTGTCGTCGATAAAGAGAATGATGCTTCTTGGACCTTCTTCTTCTAGAAGTTGAAGTCTATCATAGAAGATGAACCAGATCTATGCGTCATCTTCGACAGGCACATTAGCATCGCCAATGTCTTCTCCCGTGTATACAGTCGTGCATATCACGGACTTTGCATAAATCAACACTGTAGAGAACATCTTTATCTATTCTACGCCGCGGTAAAGGCTTATTCCTTTGATGAGTTTAGCGATAATTATGTGGAATTAAAGAGTAAATGCCCCGAGGAATCTCATGTACTTGAAAATGTGCTTGGTTTTGAAAAATAGAGTAGAGCACACTTTTCGGGCAATAGGTACGATGTGATGACCACAAACATCGCCGAGTCGCTTAACTCGATTTTGATGGATGAACAGGAGTGCCCCGTTTCGTACATATTCAATTCAATTTCTAAAAAATTTGGTGAAAAGTTTAGGGAGAGGCATGCATTTGTCGGTGGTAAAGAGAACATATTTGTGCCTTCTGTAGAAAGGATGCTAAGGGATAATGAGAGTGCGAGCGATTCCTTGTATGTGGATAATCCAAACGGGGTTATCGATGAGTATACGGTGTTCGGCAATGGCGTTACTGCCAAGGTCAATCTCTTGGAGAGGAGCTGTTTTTGTCGGAAATTTTACTTGGTGAAAATATCGTGCGAACACACGATGGCAGCTTTGCGAGCAAAGTACGGCGATGGCAAAAATTATGGTAACTCCATCTACGAATACTCTTCGTCAATTTATAAAGTTGAAAGTTACCTCCTCGCATACTCGAAAGCAATTAATGTGGTCCCCCGGGAGGCTGAATGAACTGTGCCACAAGAATTGGTAGACACCAAAATTTCTCCACCCCCTACAATCCCAAACTCGGAAGGAAGAAATTCAAATGCACTAAGGGCGTCGGTGAGACATTCAAGTCCAAAAGGAGGAATAGGTGTTCAATATGCAAGAAATCTGAACACAAAAGAACCACGTGTAGAATGTCCATCAAATCATAAATAGGCTTTTTTTAGCTTCAGTTGTAAAGCTACTGTTTTGGGGGATGAATGTGCATTTCTGTAGATTTTAACGTTCAGTTATTATCGATCTAAAGTTTTGTCTACGATAGACTATCTATAGTCTATGGTATATATAATATATGGTCTATAAAATATTATGTATTGATTATATTATTGCTGATCTAACAGGTTGTGTTGGTCATTTTCCCGGCTTATCTCTCCAATCGATGCAATGAATCATTATTTCCCTTGTTTCCCGTTCTCATTTATTAAAAAGCTGCACAAAACGTCTCTTCACAAGGAAAAAATGTTGGTATACGCATACGAAATATTTTCTCTTGTCAGACACGTCGACCTACCATTGGGTAGATATATGAACGGATGCAATCTACAGGTCTATAAGTACAGGCCCTCTTTCTACGCAATCCTTCAGTTTTCCCTAAACCAAAAATATCAAAAATCGTCTCTTTTTCTTCTTCTTCACCCAAATCAAAAAAATGTCTCCAAGAAGGATACCCCTGCGCCCCATCGAACATGTTCCTCTGAGGCACTATGACCTCCTCCTCCTAAGGAATGATTTGGATCGGGTTTTCTATGGGCTGGGTCAAGACCGCATCTACCTGGAGCGGGAGCTCCATCGAATTGCTCGTTTCTTGAGGGCAATTCTGGAAAGGCTCAGAATGGAAGGCCTTGACTACATCACCCCCCACCATCCCCATAATTTAGTTTAAATGTTTTATGTTAGTATATATTTTTAAGTTTTTTTGATTTGTTCATTGCTGAAGAAACTTTCTTTGTAGGATCTTGTTAGAAGAAAGCTTCTTCCATTTTCCCCTTTTTGATGTAAATTTTATTATGTAATGCAATGAACAATTTTAATACAACTATGTTTCAATTTCTTTTAACATTGTGTGTTTGTCATCTTTGTTCTGATCCCTTGTTTGAAAACTCGAATCAAATATATCTGCCTTTTCAAGTTAAAGTATTGTAGCTTGACTAATTTCCTGAAGAGTAAAATCTAATGTTTAGATTTTATACAAATTATTTCGTCGACTGTACATATTAGTCGATCGTAGACTACATGAATCGATGGATCATTGAGTAAATTAAAACAAATAATAACAGATTTTTAAAAAATAATTTAATTTTAAAAGATTTAAACAGATTATCACATGTTATGTGGCTGGTAGAAGAAAATAATTAAATTAAAAATGATTTGAATAGATAATCACACGTTTTGGAAATTATGAAAGACAATTATTAAATTAAAAAAAATAGTAACATGTATTTTGGGCTAGTGGAAGAAAATAATTAAATATAATATGATTTAAATGGATAATCACATGTTTTGTGGCTGGTGGAAGAAAATAATTTAATTAAAAAGAATTTAAATAGATGATGTTGGACTGGTGGTGACACTTAATAGACCGTCGTATATCATGCACTATGTCCTTCATAGATCAGTCTGGTATATCGTAGACTTTCACGTTTATTATTGCATCGACTGATATCATTATTATGCGTAGACCATGCCGATCTATGTACACAGTTATAGACCATCACTTAGATGTAGTTAAAAAATAATTAAATAAATAATAAATAAATATGGTATGGATTTCTACACATATTAGAACTTGGACAAATTAGGGAGGGTGAATTAAGAAGTATTTGGATGGGTAGTGGTTGAGTGTAAACAAGTCACATAATCATATTAGAGCTTAGACAAATTAGGGAGGGTGAATTAAGAAGTGTGTGGATGGGTAGTGATTGAATGCTCAATATCATAAGAGTAATGTTTCTCAAAGCACAAGTATGTATTGAGGATGATAAATGTTTTTACCACTATCAATTGCACACACTCTTTTGATTTAAGGGTGGTGATGAAAGAAATATGTGGAATGTGTAGGCATCAAATACAATACATATCCTATATACATACTTATGCTTTGTTTAAACAGTACTTTTACGATATTGAGAATTCAACCACTACCCATCCACACACTTCTTAATTCATCCTCCTTAATTTGTCTAAGCTCTAATATGATTATGTAACTTGTTTACACTCCTTCACATGTGTAGAAATCCATACCACATTTATTTATAATTTATTTAATCATTTTTTAACTACATCTAAGTGATGGTCTATAACCTTGTACATAGATCATCGTGGTCTACGCATAATCATGATATCAGTCAATGCAATAATAAACTTGTAAGTCTACGATAGACTATACTGATAGATGGATGACATAGTTCATGATCTACGACGGTCTATTAAGTGTCATAACCAGTCCAAGATCATCTATTTAAATCATTTTTAATGTAATTATTTTCTTCCACTGGCCCCAAAACATGTGATTATCCATTTAAATCATATTATATTTAATTATTTTCTTCCACCAGCCCCAAAACATGTTACTATTATCTATTTATTTATTTTTTTAATTTAATTATTCATTTTTTAAGTACCTCCGCGTGATGGTCTATAGATGTGTACATAGATCACGGTAGTCTACACATAATCAGGATATCAGTCGATGCACTAATAAAGGTGTAAGTCTATGGTAAACCATACAAATCGATGGCTGACATAGGTCATGATCTACGACAGTCTATTTACTGTCACCACCATTTCAAAAGAGAAAAAATACTTTTCCAACAGTAAAAAATGGCTACTTTTGTAAGCCATCAGTGTGAACACTTTGTTTTTACTTCATATATAAGGTGTACATCCCTCCTTATTTTATTTCATCAACTTTATTTTATTTTTAAAAATTCTACAAAGTTGCATCTCAATCATCCAATTCTAAAAATACTCTAATTTTTCATTGTGGGAATGCAACTGTCTTGAGGACGTCATGCACGAATTCAAATCCAGGTCGCAAATTTTATAATTGTGCAATTGCAAAGGTGAGGTATGCGTGTTTTTTTAAAAAATTTAAGTTAATGGTTATGTAATTATTTTTTTCCTAGGATAATGACGCGTGCTCGTTTTTCAAATGGCTTGATGAGCTATCACCTCCATCCAGTCCATCAACGTTTATTTCGGGACTCGAGAAATCTAATTTTCAAGGCATGATAAAATTTAATCTACTACAAAGGCTCCAACAATGCGAAGAAAATAAAGATTTTCTCATGACTTTGTTCAAAAAAGCTGAAGAACAGAGGGATCACTTTAAACTATTGCTACATAACACCCAAATAGAGAGGGATCAACTAAAACAAAAATTGATTTTGGTTGAAGAAAGAGAGAATGTCCTAAAAATGATGTTACGTGCTATAATGCTAGTATTCATTCTTTGAAAAAGTGTAGCATGGATGTAGTGATATTGAATAAATAATAATAGTTCTACTTTTGTATAATGTTAAATACTATTTTTGATAGAACCATAGTCGATTAAACAACACGTCAACTTAAATTCGACCAACAGTGTATTGATAGACTATGCATAAGGTATATGGAATATTAAGTATGCATTCTATGATATCAAGCATACAATGTACCAACTATGACCACACCCTGCATATTCAAATTCCATGCCACAAATCAGTTTGATAGAAATAGATTCAGCTCAGAATCATAACAAGTTTCATAAAATAAAAGAATAATTGTCATATCCTACCACCAGATCCTTCAAACTTCACATTTGTGAAATAAAAAAAATTAATCTATCATAACAACTCATCATTTAACAACAAATTAAACATCTTAGCATTTAAATGTCTTTTTCCCTAAGTTCCTCATCAACACAAGTGTTACTGTTGATTTCATCAACAATGTCCATGACCACATCTGTTTGGACAGCTTCAACTTTTTTTTTCCTCCACAATTGTAGCTTCTTCTTCATTCTCACCTTCTTCTCCTTTTTTTTTCAGCATCTACATCAGCTGCTGCTGCTTCAGTTTCCTATTCTTCCACACCTTCTTTTCTTACTTTACCTGCAGTAGCTGTTTCTTCCTCAGCTTTAGCAACTGTTTCTTCCTCAGCTTCTTGTTTTTGTTCACCTGCTGCTTCTTGCTCAACTTCTTCTTTGTCAGCTTTGTCAGCTTCTTCTTCAACAATTTTTCCTTTTTTCGCGCCTACTTGTTCATCTGCTGCCGCTTCTTCTTCTGCTGCTGCTGCTGCTACTTTTCCACCTTCTTCTTGGCTCTTATCTTCTTCACCATCCTTCTTTTCTTATTTTTTTCCCTCTTCTGCCACAACAGCGGCCAACTCATCCATTTTGCTTTTTTTTCTCCTTCTTCATTCCTCTTCGATTCATGCACATACACTATTTCATAATATTACAAAGTGTTACTGATATTTAAAGCTGAATATTCATTAACAACATCAATTAATGAATGAAGTTACCTCGCTCATGTTGTCGCTCATTATTTTCTTCTCTTCATTTTTTTCTCTTTGATATAGGTAGCAATATCTAACACCGCTTCCTCGAGCGTAGCCACACACTTATGAAGAACCCCGGGGGATGAGGCTCCCGCTGCATCTTTGAAGGTGCTCGGAGAATCATCATCTCTAATGCGTACTCCAATGGGGTTACCACCCAAAACCCCATCATCATCACTGTCCTCATTTAACGTGAGGACAGTCACCCCTTCTAACTCTTTCTTTAAGCCATCGAGGACGTTATGCTTCACCTCGTCCCTATATGGCTCAAACGTAATCATGTAATCTGTCTTCGTCTCACAAATAGTAGAGATGATGTACGGGTGCACGTTTTACCAAATATCAATTAACAATTACATAACATTTGATAAAATGGTACTATTATTGCATTATAGAATATAAGTTCATACCTCGGTAACTTTTTCTTTACACTTGAATGGGTCGCCTTCGATTATCTTGTTGTTTTTTAAAGTGTGCCATCTGAGGATGCGGGGGATGGGTAAGGACTCATACATTGATTTTCCAGAAAATTCTCCAAGATGAGGAAAAGCCTCATAGATCCAAATCTGTAAGCAGTACAGCAGTGAAAAAAATAACTATGAGCCTATGACATAGTATAAATAAAATGATAATCTACGATAAACTACTAAAGGGTTTATGGTAGATACCATGAATGCCCAGGGAAATCCGAATAGAGCATAGGATGCCTTCTACTTCTCATCAAATACTTCCTTCTGCTTTTTCAGGTCACTTTTCTTCTTCAGATAGTCCATGGTCAGTTGAAATGTCTTTTTCCCCCACGGATACTTCTCAAAGAAACTCAAAAAGTCGACCATTCGAATCAGTTTTGTGTCAAAAACCTTTGTCAAATCTTTCGCAAGAAACATGGTGTGCAAGAACCACAGTAGACAACACTTGAACTTCTGGTCCTCGTTCAGCTTATTCCCTCTGATCAGATATAACAAGTTGTCCGTCGTGATGTTTTTGTTTTTTGTCACCTTAAAACAAAAATTGTCCCCTTTTGCTAACACCTTCTTTATTTTTTATTCACTGGGGTATGATGAGCAGTTCAGTCCCGTGATCAAACAAAACTCTTTCAAACCAAAATAAGATGGCTTGTTGTTAACGCAAAATCACATCTCATGACATATCTTATCGTTCTTAACATGTCGCAACAACAAATAATGGACAACTACCCATTGAACTTGAGATGTTCCGGCAGGTTTCTCAGGTGTCCAAAACCGCTTGAATCTTTTCTTCAATTCTTGGTCGACAAGAATTTGCTTAAATTCTCAATAAGCAGCCATTCTTGATCTGATCAATATCTTTGCCGGGAAAGATCCGACCTCGTGAGTTATCGTTCGAAGGTCATACCGCTCCACGAAAATGCACCTTGAAAGATATGGAACGGAGAAAGAATCATTATCCCCATCATCACTATTACTCCCACTTCTCTCGCACTCTTCACTATCACCGCTGACACTCTGCTTGGCAACATCTTTACTAGAATCGACGTAGTCGCTTATCTCTTTTAACTCCGAATCTGATTCGAACACCGACTCTTTAATTTTCTTTCTTTTTGACACTTTTTCAATTGCCGCAGCTCTTCTTTTTCTATTACTACCAGCGGTATCGTCTTTCTGTTTATGAATAATATTTCTTTTTACCCATTTTCAACACAGTCTACACCTAAAGAACAAATCTCCCATTTTTAGTTCATAGACCACAAGTCTATCAACAGAAATAACTCAATGATCAAATGAAATCCCCCCCCCCCAAAAAAAAAAATTAACAAACACCCCACTATTAAACAGTTCACTACACAAACATACAATAACTGGACCAAAATCGAACATGCAAAATATCAAAACACAAAAATTGCTAAAAATCAAAGTAGTGCACCTAATCAAACTAATTAGCTATTAATATTTCAATTTTCACTATTTCAACAATCATATTTTAAAAGAATTTCATACGTCTAAAAATTGAAATCTATTTAGGGCATTCTCATTTCATAGACCACGGGTCTACGAATAGACGCGGGCCTACGGATAGAAACAGGATGCTATTCAAATCAAAATGCCAAAATAAATCTTCAAACAATAATTATACCACCTTTCAACACTTCGTTGCGAAAAAAAACCTGATTAAATCAAAACACCAAATTTGAAAAAAAAAATTCTACATCAATACCAATCGATTAGCAAAAAGAAAAACCTTTTAAATGGATCTAGAAATGACCGAAACTCGATTTTAACTAACCTTGCGAAGCAACAACGCCCCCTTAGCAGCTGCAGATGAAGAACGTTCAAAAATGGCATTTTTGGGAGAAGTTGTTTGAAAACGGAAGTTGGGAATTGAAGAGGAGAGAGAGAGAGGTTTTTTTTTGGATATTAGAATAAGTGGAGAGGGTTAGGTGTATTATATTAAATTTGTAAAGTTGTATAAATGATGAATTGGTCCCTTGGCCCACGTGTGGGCCCCACTTTTTCCACTTTTTACACTCTAAACCTAAAAAATAAATCAAAAAGAAATTAAGTGGGTATTTGGCAAAATAGTTTTGCAAAAGTTCTTCTTTGCCAATTATTCCCATGATAAGGCCTGGGAGATTTCACTTTGTCCAGCCACTTTATAGATGCCTCCTTCTATAGCGGCCATATTATCCCATTACAATAGGAGGAATGATTATTATAATAACTTTTACCTCCAAACAGTTTATCAGCCACTAATATGATTCTATTGATCTTTATTTTAGTCTCTATAAGACCAACTATATCTACATTTAAATCACCACAAAGGAGTTTAACTTTTTTTTGTATAGATAGGCCATTGAGGCCTCTTGCATTCCAACAAAGTAGCTAAACCATCCCTCCAAGGGACAATATCCTTCCCTCCCCCTTTTATGGTTGCTACTTCTGGCCTAATCTACTAATCCATCACTTTATTAAGACTTTAAAATAATTGGTATTTTTAACATGTAAAAAAAGGCATTTATTTTTTTTATTATTTATCTTTATCATGAATTACTTATTTTCTAAATCATTTTTCAAAATCTAATACTCCCCCATATCTTTTTTCTAATGAAAAGTTGGCTTGTTAGGCTATTTATTAAAAAATAAACGAGGTTCAATATTTAGGTATAATCCAAAAAGTGACCTAACACGAAAAGAGAAATAGGAAATAAATAAACAAAAAGAAAAAGCAAAACAGGAAAGGTCACAAATGCTCTGGACCATTCCAACAAATTGGTCCTTTGTTGACTCCAAGCTGCTCCATGGTCGAAGAAGTTGACCTTTTCAATGAAGGTACTAGTGAGAAAAGGTTAGAACATAGTTCAAAAACCTCCAATATAGAGATATATATCGAAATAGATTCAAGTTTGGATGGATTTCACTGAAGACTCTCAAAAACTCTCATAATTACCATGAAATTAGGTCCTTTGAAGACTTCAACTCAAATTGGTCAGATCTACACCACAAAATAAAGTTAAGTGAACAAAAATTTCTCATCTATTATCTTTGTGCATCGTTATACTTCAATTTTACTCATCCATTCTCTTTTTTGTAGGTTGATCTCCAAAGAAGCTGATACTGCCGCATAAGGACACAAATGAGTTCCATCTCATCATAACCAATCTAATATAATTTACATCCACTCATGCAAGTCTGCATGTACTGATTTTTCCTTTTCATTGTTTCCTTGTTCTTGATATTTGATCTTTATCATTTATGTCTTGTGTTATTTTTGTGTGTTTCAATTAGGCTTGTGTATTAAAACCCTGTTATGAATGTTTCTACTTCTAAGATTAGAGATTCGTGTTTTATCTAAGTTTAATATTGCTTTCCCTTTTGATGATAAATTTTGGAAAACTAAATTGATGATATCTGTTGTGCCTGCAAAAAGAAAAAAGCTAGTTAGCTAAATAATCTGCATGAGTGTTGTAATGACCCTTTGGAAATTTTTCATATGTCCACTTATTTTTCTATTAGATATTTTCTATATCTTTCCCAAGTCATTTATGACTTTCTGAAACTGACAATTCGATTATCACTCAGTTCATTTGTTTTTTAGAGCTAATTTTTTTCTGAAGTCTTTGGTGGTTTCAAATGGTCATTGAGTGAAAACTTCAGCTAAACAACCTCGAATGAAATTTTTGACTGTTCTAAAAGCTATATAATGTCTATTTTAGGCTAGGTAGAACTTAGGTTTGGGTCTCGAGACACCCGATCTTATTTTGGCCCATTGGTTAGAAAACTAAGAAAATAAAATATGGGTGTAGGTCCCACATTTGATCGAAACAAACTTGGATGGAAAATTCAAGTGTTCAATTGCATTTGGAACATTGAATTTAGTATGGATACATAGTTTGTTTGCATATACGATATTACATAAAAATCTCGAGCACCTAGTCAAGCACATTTTGGACTTGAAAAATCTGGTGCACCAAGTTTTTAGTGCACCAGGTTTCAAAAATAAAATTTTTGTAAGTGGGCCCGACATGAGGTTTTTGCGTGATTTTTGGACCCAAAGCACAATGGTGCAATATGGGTATTATTATTATTGTATTTATGAGTAATATGTGTTTATAATATATTGGCATCTTTTGGAGGCTTCTTGGAAGGGAAAAATAGTGCTTTTCGATGAGCTTTCTTTGCGTTGAAGTAGGCTAGGTTTACCCCTTGTTAGATTGAGCTATTTCATAGTATTCTTGTGATATTGTGTTGGATTTAAGATTTGGATTTATTAAAAGCAAGACTTGGGTTAGTTAGAACATTTAATCTAATTTGAAGTCATAGAGTTGAAACACTTGACTTGTTTTCTTATGCCTTAGGTGAATTGGAATTCATTACTCATGTTTAGCATGAGAATGCCTTAGATTGCTCAAATTAAGTAAAATTCTATAGTTACTCATGCTTAGGGTAAGTTGGCCTTAGTTGCTTACACTAATGAAGGTTTCCTTAGTTTCCAGTGATTTAATTGAAGTGTTTGAGAAAAATCTCTACCTTAGGGCTAATTGTGGCTTGCTATTAATCTAAGAATGGATTTAGATACCTTAGCCTAGTCTGGCATAGAATTTTACTTAGAATATATTTTGGGGATTTAGAAGTGGTTACTCAGGCCCACCTTAAGTCAAGATTGATGATTAGTTCCCTTGAACCCTTATACGCTTATTAAATACCTAGAGAATGCCCTTTTGGGTCAATATTGAGGAATCTTGGCACTTGATGGTGTCACAACCCGAGGCTAACCCATAGTCGTAACACGGTGCTTAGAACC
The DNA here is from genome assembly GCF_002878395.1 of Capsicum annuum. Lineage (NCBI taxonomy): Eukaryota > Viridiplantae > Streptophyta > Magnoliopsida > Solanales > Solanaceae > Capsicum > Capsicum annuum. The sequence goes on along the minus strand of NC_061111.1, from coordinate 213,944,117 downwards.
ACAAGTTATCCCAAGCTACCTCATGTAATGGCAAGATACTTAAACAACTGATTTGAAATGTATGTACAAGCTGAATTTGTGGAGCAGAAGTATAATCATGAGAAAATCTAAATGAATGTAATACTCATAAAGTTTACAACATATAAAACTGAAGAAAGAACTTGAATTATATATCATGACTCTAACTAACTATCTATGAAGCCTCTACTATACTGACTATAGGTAGCAGGGACATGCCTCCAACTACCGCTAATCAATACATATGGATAATCAAAATACAACACATGAACTGCAATGGACTGAAGTACCAGAAATAAAAAGACTTATCACCTGCTGGATGTGAGTTGAGAACTGTCTGACCCTGGTGTGCAAACTACATATAGTACCGATATCATGAAGAAATGTAGACATAAACGCATATCTGTAGTCAGTACTTTAGATGTACAGAGTATATGGAGATATGCACTAAATCACAAAAAATACTTAAAATGTGCTTTAAAACTAAGGACACAAGTTATTCACAAAAACATGCATCTATAACATGGCTATACGTGAAAATTATAAGTCATAGTGAGATTTATAAATCATGAGCTGAATATAATTAGGTAAGCTAGGAAAGTGTTAGAAACATAAATACTGTATGAAGTTCTCATATAAAACTGAACATGCTGTAAAACTGTAATAAGGATCATGTATGAATACTAGGTCTAAAACTATGTAATGGAAACTGACATAAAGTCATGCATATTTGAGATAAAATGTAAACCGACATAACTCGAGGATCTAAATGTACAAATATACTGAGCATAAATGCATAATCATACAAAACCAAACATAACAGATACTGAGCTGGTCTGAATAACCGAATGACTGGTATTTGTATAACTGAGCAATTGGATATCTATGTATCTGGATAGTTGAGGTCTGTATACTGAATAACTGAGATCTGTATACTAAATAACTGATATCTGTTTACTGAATAACTAATATCTATTTACTGAATAACTGATATTTGAATATTGATTATGTAAAATTGAACTGTACTTAGTCTGAATAACTGGATTGAAACTGTAGGAGGTATTATGTAACCGAATGCCCCAATCTGAGATAATCGGGGTCCAACCTGTAACTCCAATTGGAAGGGTGTCAGTACCTTGACACATGTAATAACCCTGGCTGTGTGGATCCACTAAGCTGAGGCCCCATAGAACTAGGGAGTTAGCCTCTACTGGCTGGTGCTCATATGAGATATATGTCAACTCTCAACTGGCAGGAAGACCCTCAAACCTACACTGGCTATGTAGTTTTGGAACTCAGAGATTGCTACTAAGGATTATACCCTCAACAGATAGGTGACCCCCACCCCTAGGTTTGCTCTATGCTAAATCCTACTTACAACTGAATGACACTGGTATTATTATGGGTCTAAGATAGCATGGTACTGTACTAATAAGTGCTAAACATGAACATGGTAGTCTAAATAAAATAATATAATCATGGTCTAGCTGACTTATAACTTGAAAATAAAGACATGTATAAACAGATAGGTATCGGGTGTTCATAACCCTCCAGCACTGAATAATCATAAATACAATAACAATGATTAAAATAATGGAATAAAGTCATAATTAAAAGACCCAAAACTTAATACGGTTCAATATATAAGTGACATACATGAATTTGAAAATGGGGATGAGTTAAACTTGGGAAGATAACAACTTCATATGGTTTAATTCATGACTTGAAAATTTAACATGGAATCAATTTAATATGATATGGGTAATTGAAATTTAAAACATGAAATAACCTAATTTACATGGGAAAACATGTTGACGTGGCTTGAATTCAAATTTATAAGAAGATATGGATTAAATTAATGATTGCATAGATTATTTCACAAAAGAAGATTAAAAATTCATACTTGAAGAAAAAGGGGATTTTGGGACTCAATGGGTGGAAGGAATCCATTGATGAATACCCCACATACCTAAATGGTTAGATACTTGAAGAAGGCTTGAACTTAAAAACTTGAACTCTTGAATCCTTTGGAGAAGAATCTTGAATTCTTCGTTCTTGGGAAAGTGTTTCTACGTGAGTTATTTTGATGATAATGGGCAAATAATGCTCTTTTAAGGCTTTAATCCATCACTTGGGTGCTTGGGGGCAACGGAAAATGACTAAAATACCCCTTGAACTATTATTTATGACTGTAGGAAACATATCATCCACATCGTGGAGGCTAACGCAGGGCCTAAAGTCTGTGTCGCGGAGCTATCGCGGACCCTTACTATTTTTCATGAAAATGGTCATAACTTTTTGCTCGGGTATCGACTTAAGGTGAAATTGGTATCGTTCAAAAGCTAATTCAATTATATATAATTTCGATAGTCTTGATATGCAAAGTTACATATATGTAAAAAGTTATACACATTTAAAGTTGACCCTTGTAGAATCAAATACCAAAATTTGGCCGAATCAAAGGCTCTTAGCTCACTTTGTTCTAAGTGATTCTTATGAACATTTTTAACCTAATAAAACTCTTCACACCAGGATAATTATCATTAAACATGTATTTAAATACAAATCATGGGATTCGAGTTAACATACGTAGGAACAACGGTTTAATGTCTAGCCTGAAAATACGGGTGTTACATTATCTCCCCCTTAGAATTATTCGTCCTCGAATGATGGATAGGAACTTGTTGTGGAATAATATAGACATGACATGTTTTCTACCAAAGGATATAGATGAGCTGAAACATTAAAATATCCATCATGAAACTGATTTCTAAGCTGACTTGACTCTATTGACTGTAAGGAGTTGATTCATGCTGAGTGTTTTGCACTCACTTGAAATGTTTATGATACAATCATACATATTGAACTTCAAAGTGATAAGTGATGCAATAAAATTACAAAAATTACTAAGGAGGGAATAAAGTACGTAAATTCTCATTAGGAATTGTTCCTGAACAAAACACGTATAGGGATCAAAAGAAAAGGGCTTTATGGCATCGCCAAGTCATTATGTAAGCACGAATCATGAGATAACGAGACCAAGGTCGTACAATGGGTATAATAATGTCTGAGTTGAGCTACATACTCCCACCGTGATCAAGCCTAACTCAAAATCACAAAGTACTATACAAAACACCATAATGCTAATCTGAACCATGAATTCATTACCCTATGTATTTTCACAGCTTCTCAGCTCAAGAATAATTCTTATTACCACTTCAAAAACTAAATTCAACCTCTTATTAGGAATTCACTAGTGCACAATGCACCTATCCACTTATATACCAACATGACATTAAAGCCTATTATTATAACCACATATGAACTTTTAGGCAAACACCAATAAAAGCATCTTTCTCATATTCTCTAAACCTCTATCAATAACTACTTTCTTTCAATATTCTTAAGAAGACACACATGGAATTGTCAAATAACCATGAAATATACCAAAATCTTTGCCACAATATTTATTCACACTTATAGCCTTATATAAAACAAGCATACAACAATCTTTCCCAAATATGAAATATTTTCTCTCTCCTATCTAAACAATTACTCCACCACTATTATTTCATAAGGAGAGATCACTGAAAGGTTAAAACATGAGATCCTAAAGCATAGAAGGATACTTTACGTAACTTTAACACTTAACTAAGGCCTGAGGAATAGAGTATCAATGACACATACATGACATAATCTAAATTTCACTGGTCAGTAAGAGTGCACCATGAAATATAGGAACTGACATATTGTAAAGCATGAGTACATGAGTCATGAGCTGCATGACCTGAGTTTGGATTTCATAAATTCATGGAATATGATTCGTACTGCTAAGTGAACTAGAACTCCCTATATTAGAAACTAAAAGTGCACATGATTCTCTATGACGTGCATGAACATAAACGATGATCATGGAGATGACGTGTAAGGCATGAGTAGATGTCATGATGAATGAAGTTCAAAAATTTATACTGAGATAAGAATGGGTCGGGTATCTTCCTCCCTTACTATTGTTTTGCAACACATTAGCATCACTGCTAGAATTTGAGAGCCTGACTTGGTTTTTTGTTCTATCATCTTCCCCTTAGATTGAAGCTATCAATCTAAATTTATGGACCCTTTTTACAAACTCTGAACTAAACTGTAACCACCTTACTCTCGAGTCCAAGACATAAAAATATACATAAATAATAAACTCACCCCGAAAGACTGTACCTGAAAGTGTAAAACCCACTGCTAGTACTTCCTTCTGAGATACAACTCTTAGCTTCCTATAGCCCATAGCTTAGCTGGTAAAAACATCATATACTATATTACTAGCCTCATTCACACTTAGAAACTCAAGAGTACTATCTAAGAACAAATATTAAAATCATAAAAATAATACAATCACATACGCCTTGGATACACCTCTAGATCTTACCCCCACCATCATACTTAATTTTGAATTAATAGACTTAAAGTTTTGTATACACTACTTCAAGCCTACTCATCCACCTTTCAAACAACTAGCCCTATGAATACATAATTTACTAAATTTAGATAAACACTATCCCCACTTTAATACTATTAAAACTTTTGGGTTCATTCTTCTAACTCTAGATTCTATGTTGCCATAGGATTCTGAGAAGGGATTTTAGGGCATATCTGACTTTGGCTTAGTGCATGATTTTTATGAACATGAATGAATACTTCAAACTTTGGAACTTAAAAGCACTGATGGGATACTTTCAAAATTGCATGCAATCCCATAAATATCTGTTGGGACTATCTGAGAAAACCCTATTTGTAAGGATTTAAGCTTGACTATTTCTGTTGCCTTAAGAATAAGGCAGAGTTTGCATGAATAGAGTAACATAAGAATTTGCATAAGTTCATTAGAGAACACTTCTACTGCATGATCTGAGACATGAAAGAAGGGAAAATATTTCTTAAATTCCCTGTAGCCTCTAAAAAAAGTAAAGACATCTTTGTACTATTCCATAAGACTTTACTAGACATGGCTACACAGACACCCTAGGACACTTGAACTTTGTGCTCTGATACTAAGTTTGTTACAACATGAGACTACTCCTAGTCGTAACAAGGTTTTTAGAACCACAAGTGATCCTAAGCTAATCCATGTACTGGCATGATACTTGATAAATTGATTTAAAATATATGTACAAGCTGAATTTGCTGAGCGAAAGTATAATCATGAGAAAATTTAAATGAATGTGATACTGATAAATTTCACAACTTGATTAAATTGAAGAAAGAACTTAAATTACATATCATGATTCTTACTGACTATCTATGAAGCCTCTACTATATTGACTATAGGTAGCTGGGACATGCCTCCAATTATTGCTAATCAATACATATAAATAATCAAAATATAACACAAACTGCAATGGCCTGGAGTCCCCAAAATAAGAGGACTTATCACCTACTAGCAGAGAGCTAAAACTATTTGACCCTAGTGTGTGGACTATATCTGGTACCTACATCATGAAAGAATACATCCACAAACACATATATGGTCAGTACTTTGGAATATACTGAGTATATAGAGACATGCACTAAATCTTGAAAATACTTAAAATATGCTTTAAAACTGAGGACATAAGTTATTCACTAAAATATATATCTGGAACCTATCTATACATGAAAACTGTAAGTCATAGTGAGATTTATAAATCATGAGATAAAAATAAGTCGGTAAGCTGGGAAAATATTAGAAACATGAATATTGTATAAAATTCTCATGTAAAGCTGAACATGCTGTAAAACTGTACTGAGGATCATGTATGAATACTGGGTCTGAAATTATGTGATGAAAACTAACATAAAATCATGCATATCTGAACTGAAATGTAAATAGACATAACATGAGGATCTGAATATACAAATATACTGAGCATGAATGCATAAACATACAAAACCAAACATAACTTATACTGAGTTGGTCTGAATAACTGAATGAATGGTATTTGTATAATTGAGCAATTGGATATCTATGTAGCTAGATATTTCAAGTTTGTATACTGAATAACTAAGATCTATAAAATGAATAACTGATATTTATTTACTGAATAACTGATATTTGTCTATTGAATAACTAATATCTATTTACTGAATAACTGATATCTATTTGTTGAATAATTGATATTTGAATGTTAACATATCAAACTGAACTATACTTAGTTTGAATAATTAGACCAAAACTGTAGGAGGTATTATGTAACTGACATGTCCCAATCTGAGCTAATCAGGGTCCCTCCAGTAACCCCAGTTGGAAGAGTATTAGTACCTTGCCACAGGTACTATCACTGGCTGTGTGGATCCATAAAACTGATGTCTTATAGGATTAGGAAGTCACCATCTACTGCCAGGTTTTCCTATAAGATATGTGTTAACCTTTAACTAGATAGAATAATCGCAAACCTATGTTGGCTACGTAGTTATTGAACTCAGGGATTGCTACTAAGGGTCACACCTTCTAGTGGTAGGTGAGCCCTCATCCATGGCTTCGCTTGGTGCTAAATCCTACTCTCAACTGGGTGATACTGGTAATATTATAGGTCTAACATAATATGGAATTGTCCTGATAAGTGCTCAGCATGAACATGGTATTCTGAATAAAATAATATAATAATGGTCTAACTAACTTGTAAATTGAAAATAAATACATGTATAAATAGATAGGTATCGGGTGTT
>NC_061111.1:213909002-213934400 GCF_002878395.1 Capsicum annuum | reverse complement strand
GGTGTTCATAACCCTCCAGCACTGAATGATCACAAAAATATGGTAACAATGCTTAAAACAATGGTATAAAGTCATAATTCAAAGACCTAAAATATAATATAGTTCAATATATAAGATACATGAATTTGAACATGGGGATGAGTTGAACTTGGGAGGATAACAAATTCACATAGTTTAATTCATGACTTGAAATATAACATGGAATCAATTTAATATGACATGGGTAATTGAAATTTAAAACATGAAATAACCTAATTTACATAGGAAAACATTTTGACATGGTTTGAATTCAAATTTCTAAGAAGACATGGATTAGATTCCTATTTTACATGGATAATTTTACAAAAGAAGATTAAAAATCCAAACTTGTAGAAAAAGGAGATTTTGAGACTCAATGGGTGGAAGGAACCCATTGAAGAATATCCCACATACCTCATTGGTTAGATTATTGTAAAAGGCTTGAATTTGAAAACTTGAACTCTTGAATCCTTTGGAGAAGAATCTTGAATTCTTCATTCTTGGGAAGAGGAAGGGTTTTTACGTGAGTTATTTTGATGATAATGGTAAAATATGCACTTTTGGGGATTTAATCCGTCACTTGGGTGCTTGGGGTCAAGGGGAAATGAATAAAATGCCCCTTGGGTTGTTACTTATGACTGCAGAAAACATATCCTTTACGTCGTGGAGGCTAATACAGGGCCTAAAGTCTGCATCGTGGAGCTATAGTGGACCCTTACTATTTCTCACAAAAATGGTCATAACATTTCGCTCGGGTATTGTATTAAGGAGAAATTGGTATCATTGGAAAACTAATTAAATTGTCTATAATTTTGGTGGGTCTTTAGATGTAGAATTTCACATATGTAAAAGGTTATACACGTTCAAATTTGACCCTTGTAGAATCAAATACAAAAATTTGGCCAAATCAAAGGCTCAAAGCTCAACTTTACTCTAAGTGATTCCTGTGAATATTTTTCACCTAATAAGTACTCTTCACACTAGGATAATTATAATGCCACATGTATTCAAATACAAATCATAGGATTAGAGTTTTACACACATAGGAATGATAGTTTAATGTCTAGCCCGAAAATACAGGGTGTTACAGATAATTATGGTAATAATGACATTAGAAGTAATGTTCATATACTAATGGATTAGATTGCCACTTTAGGTATTATGACATATGAACCATGTTACGATAAATTATTGGTTAAGCTTATGATGAGCTACTAAATTATGTTATTGATTCGACTATTGTTTGGGCTATTAATATATTATTGAATAAGCCCTTGATTATCATATTGGTGATTAATCCATTGATTTTCCTATGAATAAGCTAAAGTTTATGCCATATTTTAGGTATTGATTATGCTAATGATTAGCCCTTAGTTAGACTCTTGATAATTTATTGCCTATACTTTGATAAATCATATTGATATGTTATGAATTACGCTAAAGAGCATACTTATTGATTATATCAATATCATGCCATTGATTATGCCAAAGATTGTGCGTATTTACTATATTGGCAATCATGCTATTATGCTAGAATCACGATTTAGATTATGATTACTGATCATGTTAAAATATTTTATTCATAGTTATATTGTTAAATACTCTCATGATTATGATTTTGGTCATATTGATGATGGTATATATTCGATTTGATTTTGGAGGATGATTATGATGCTATATGGATACCTGGCAAGGCCGGAGAGTGATTATGATAATATATTGATACCTGACAAGTCCAGAGGATGATTATGATGATATGTTGATACCTGTCAAGGATGGAGGATTATTATGATAATATTTTGATACCCTTCAAGGCCAGAGGATAATTATGATGATATTGATACCCAACAAGGTAGGAGAATGATTATATTAATATGCCTATATGTACATCTACTGGTTTAAGTTCATCTAAGCCCTATGTATGTCTATTATATATATATATATATATATATATATATATATATATATATATATATACTTATGTGTAGTTGGATATGATATTAATATTAAGGATGCTAGTTATAGCCCAAAAGTGGTAAAAATAATAATTAGTGGACTTGTGAGTATTAGTAATAACTGTTGATTAGTGATAAATAATTATAAAGTTGTATAGTTAATGATTAATTATAAATAAGGATTAGTGGTAAATATTTACAAGATGGTATAGTTGATAATTAATGATATATAAGGATTAGTGATGGATATTCTTAAGTGACTAATCATAACTAGTTGATAAATGAGGTTTATTTGGCAAAGGATGATTAGTTAATAAATGTTGTTAGTTGATAAATAATGGTTATCTAATAAATGGTGATTGGTGGATATGAGGTGAATAGTTGCTAAATAATGAATGGAGGTTATATGATGACTAGTAATCAAATGATTTGGTCAATGAGAGATGGTTATCTAATAAATAGTCACTAATGAGTATCAGTGATAAGGTTGTTAAACAATAGTAGTATTATGGAATGCGGGTGCATTGTTAAATGCTGGTAAAACGTGAAATATAGGTAAATGACCGATTAATGATAATTGTGGAATGATGGTTAAAAGATGGTGAAGGTTAGTTATAATGTTGGTTGATTGATTTATTCTATTCTTGAGTTTACTCTCTAGGCGTATGGGAGTCTGTGATGAGTTATTTACTTTCCGTACCAATTGGCATTTAGGAGCTAATTCTGTAGTTTGTGATTGCTTGTGTGATTCCTTGTGATGTGTTATTATTCCAATTTATTTACTTATACTGTGCGGTGATATTGAAATATGTTGATGCCTTGTGCTACATTATTATTTCGGCTAAATTACTTATTATGTACAGCAATATTGAAGATGATTCAGGTTTATTTTTTACCTTGACTTTGTTATGTTATCTTGCATTTTATAATAATTATATCATGATTTAACTAAGTTGGCCTATGATGCCTACTGAGTACCTATTGTTTGGGTACTCACACTACAGTTCTGTACCTTTTTGGTGCAAATCTAAGTACTAGCTATCACCATTGATCATTGCTCCTTGTAGTGTTGATATTTACGGAGATAGGGAGAGCTCTTGGAGTTTGAGTCACCCAATTTCCTCTATCTTTTATATTCAGTCTTTTGTTATCAAGATAGATGTTGTTAACTATTCTAGACATTGGAGTTGTATTATTATTAGACGCTCTGGTACTGGCTCTACTAGGTCGTGGGATGGTTTCTTATATTGACTATTTTATCTCTTTAGAACCCTTTGCTTCTTTATAAGTTGTGTTCTTAAAATCCGCCTATGTTGGGCATTTCCTACCGAATTAACCAATTACATTAGCTCTGGGTTATGGTTTGGTTTACCTACTAGTGAGATTTTGTATGTGCCATCATGACTCATAAATCAAGTCATTACAAATTGGTAGTAGAGCCTAGGTTATACAAGACCAAGTGTCTAGTAGAGTCATGCATATTAGAACAATGATATATGTTTCCTATCTTTGAGAGGATATGGGACATTATTAGGAGTTACTTACTTCTTTTACTCATATTATGCTAAGAGTCTGAGTTGGTTTTTAGAAGTATCCCTTGACTTTATTCTTTCGCAAATGGCCAGGACAGGTGCTATTGCTATACGAGATAAGGGCCCCGAGATCGATCCTAGGATCCTACTCCTATTTGTAGATGACCCAGAGGTCATGACAACCTAGAGATGTGTCCCCATCTAGGGGTTCAGATATGGGTCTTCCATCAGACCCTATTCCTACTCCAGAGTCTGAGATTCTTATGCCCCAGCCAGCGGTGGCTGTAATGCCCCAAGTTTGGTACCCCAGATGCTATATGGTGCTAACAATCCCAAAAGATCACTAGCTAACCCATGACTGGTACCTGTTGTGAGCTCTGTATAATAGTAATATTGTAATAACAATATAGTTGAATAAATGCGGAAATCTTACTGGGTTCTGTTAACTGACTGAGTTTACCAAGGACTGAACTGACTACTGAATGGGACTGGACTGATATTGAATTAACTAAGTTTTACTAAGTTCTATAACTGAACTAAAGCACTACTGATCATGACATGACTGAGATTACTCTGTAACTGACCTTGGCTCTAGGCACACAACTAAGTTTTCGGGTATTAAATACCCCCAGGACTTGATAGCATGAATACTAATAAGACATGACAACACTTGCATACTTGACAATAGCTAACAACTCACAACATAATCAATGAGGCAATTATCAAGCATTTGAAAGTCATGAACTTATACATGAATAGGAATGCACATTAGTGTGTCATAATTCATTCACTATGACCTTTCATCAAACACTTAGCATGCATTAACTTGTACATAAATGGGGATTTGATTACTGGACTGAGACTGAGGCTGACATTATACCTGAGACTGTAACATTGACTGAAATCGAGATGGTAACGAGGTTGAACATACTGTAAGGCATGAGAGTAGTAGTCATGAGCTACATGACCTAAGTTTGGAGTTCCTATATTCATGAAACATGATTCGTAACACTGAGTGAACTAGAACTCCTTACGTTGGGAACTGGAAGCGCACATGGTTCTAAGGAAAGTGCATGAACATGGTTTGTGACCATAAGGTGGACATGTAAGGCCTGAGTGGGTAACGTGATAGCTGAAGTACAAAACTTTGTGCAGAGGTAAAGACGGGTTAAGCATCATTCCCACCCCTTTACTTTTCTACACATACTGATATTACTACTAAAATCTGAAAGCCTAACTTCCTAATCTATCATAATCGAACAGTTCCTGTATACCCATCGGGCTATGATAGACTGACCCACTAGGGTGGAGACTGAGAAAGGTTTTATTACTATTTGGCCTGAATTTAAAGTTAACTATTATGCACAAAGTTACAAAAGACAGAGAAACTCCTACATCTAATGAGGCATAATCAGGTAAGTGGGAGGTCTATAATGTACCAATGACCAGATCAGGAGAACTTTCCCGATCTTTTATGGACTGAAGTGCATAAAACCTATTTGGGCTCTACCTACTGGCAGCACTGGAAGTGGTACCCTGTTGATTCGGGAGACCGGACTGAACTGAAGGATGACTGTGCTAACTTTATGGACCAGGCTTAGGACAGTCTCGGATTCTGTCACCTGACTAGCCATATCCAATACATACATCACTATCGGCTCTACACACCCCTTTATGATTCTTACCATATCCTTCGTAAAACAGATTGGTATGAAACCTGCTTGCACTACTCTGGGTCTTGGAGCCTGGCACCCCATCATGACTGTCATTCCTGAGCTTTGGTATGGATGCACTAGCTGAAGATGGAATTGGGACTGAAGATTTTGGGCAGAACTGAGAGCTATTCCTGCCCTTTAACTTAGGTTGAGTGAAATTGATTCTCTCTCTTTCTTCTTAAGTTTCTATTTCTCAATATGTTGAGCATGAACCATAAGCCTAGATATGTCTATCTCCTTAATCAACATCGCAGTCCTGTACTCCTTAAACACTCTACTCGACACCCCAAACATAAACTTTCTCATTCTAAATCTATTGTCTGCTACTACATGGGGAGAATACCTGGCTAACTGAGTAAACTTGAGAGAAATACTCTTTCACACTCATATTTTCTTGCCTGAGATTGATAAACTCTAACACCTTGGCTTCTTTCATCTCTAAAGGGAAGAATCTATCTAAGAAGGACAGAGCAAACTCTTCCCATTCTATGGGCTTTGAATTTGCACCCCTGTCTACTTTTCACTGCTTAAACCAAGTGTAAGCCATATCCTACAATTGGTATGCAGCTAGCTCAACACTCTTACTAGTTATCATCCCCATAATATCAGTAATCTTTTGCACCTGATCAAGATACTCCTGTGGGTTCTCATCTATCTTAGACCCATAAAAAGAAGGAGGATTCATTCGGGTGAAGTCCTGAATCCTGGCAACAGCAGTATTGGCCACTGGGTTGGCTGGAATGGTAGCTGGACATTCATTCTAGGCTGCTACAGAATGAGCTAGGGTGGTAAATACTACTCTAAACTCCATATGGGAGACATATTCGCCCAAAGGATTGGGCTGGTCGGGCTGAGGGGCTGGCTGATCTCCCATTCCTCTTCCCTAAGTCCACTTTGAAGGCATTTTCTATAAATGGATGAGGGGCTAGGATTAGAAAAAGAGTTTAACAGTAGATCATGATCGCTCACACGACATGACTACTGAAAGAAGGGAAACTATTCCTAAAACATGTCATAGCCTCCTGTCCATAAGTGTGGCGCGCTACACATCCATGCACAAGACTCTACTCGATGCGACTTTCAAACTTCCTAGAACTCTATAGAACCTTAGGCTCTGATACCAAGTTTGTAACACCTTGAGTCTGGTACCTCGGATGCTACATGGTGCTAATAATCCCGAAGGACCACTAGCTAACCCACAACTGGTACCTGTTGTGAGCTCTACATAATTGTAATACTATAATAACAATATAGCTGAATAAATGCAAAAATTTGGTGGAAATCTGCCATAAGGTTCAAAACTGAATAAAACAATGTCTTAACAAGGCATAACAATACCAAAAATGAAAAATAACTATTTGAAATACTCTAGTCTGAAAGCCTCTAAAATTATCTGAACTGCGGAGTTAACGGGATATGTCCCCAACTAACTCTGACTGCTGAAATAACTAAGTATTAAAATAATAAAATAATAAAACAATCATGTCCTCAAACTATGAGGACTCACCACTGGCTGCTGATATCTAAGCTGCTAAGTGTGATTGGGAACCTGAGTTTCTGAACCTATGGTATAAAATACCATAGCACAAGAGAAATGTATGCATCAGTACATGAGAATGTACTAGTACGCAAAGTAAGGTAAGGCTGAATTGAAGGGGTCATATGATGAACTAAAACTTACTGAATAACATGAACATGACTACGTGAGAATACATGCATGAATACATAACTGTAACTAGAGTCATGAGGATTCTGAATAATAATTTTACCGTCAACGTGGATCACCGATAACTGATATAACTGATAACTGAGTGATTGTGTCTGACAGTCCTGATTCTAATGGAACTAGTTGAGTTTTATACTAAGCTAAGTGACTGTAGCTGATAGTCCTGATTTTGTAGAACTATCTAAATTCTTTGCTGAAGACTGAAACTAAGGCTGTGGGAGGTAATCATCTAACCGATATGCCCCTTCTCTAACTGATTTAGGGTCCCACCTGTAATCCTAGTTGGAAGGGTGTCAATATCGTGCCACGGGTAAGGACAAACTGTGAGTTAACCCTTTGCTGACAGGGAGCTTTTTCATAAACCTCTTACTGGTAGGAGAAACTTGAATAAGATATATTAAACCTAGATAGGGGTATATCTCAACCTACACTAGCTACGTAGTTCTAGAATGCAAGAATTACTTCTAAGGATCACACCCTCTGCTGGTAGGTGAGTCCCCATCCGTGGGTTCACTCGGTTTTGAATCTTACTCCCAACTAAATAGACAATAGACTAATTTCCTAGTTCGCAGTAAGATTGACTGAGTTGTTACTGATCGTACTATTTAACTGAACTGAGCTGAGTGTATTGAGTTTTGTTGAATAACAGAATACTACTGGGTTTTCTTAACTGATTGAGTTTACCGAGGACTAAACTAACTACTAAATGGGACTAGACTGATATTGAATTTAGTATGCTTTCCTAAGTTCTGTAACTGAACTAGGGCACTACTGATCGTGACATGACTGAGATTACTCTGTAACTAATAGTGACTCTAGGAACACAACTATGTTTTTGGGTATTAAATAGCTCCAAGACTCGATAGCATGACTAGTAGTAAGACATGGCAACACTTGCATACTCGATAATAGCCAACAACTCACAATTTAATCAATGGGGCATTTTATCAAGCATTTGAAAGTCATGAACTTGTACATGAATAGGGATGCACATTAGTGTGCCATAATTCATTCACTAAGACCTTTCATCAAATACTTTTCATGCATTAACTTGTACATGAATGGGGATTTCTTGTCAACATACTATAATGGAACTATTTCATTCACATAGGTATTTTTTCAAATATAAGGGGAGCATGCGTTGGTCACACAATAATCAATACATCCTATTACCATGGCTATATCCATAAACTTGCAAATTGAAGGGTTTATCATGAACATCATGTAAATCATCACATAACAGAATAAATTCTTATAATTAATAGTTTATAACATGAATCAAAACCCAACAACAACATAAACATGAAATTCAATTCAAGTAACTTATGAAAATTCATAAATATACAATCTTTGTATTTTGAAATAGATTCTTGGGTTTCATGGGTGAAAGGGACCCATGAATAAACACCTAGCATACCTTAGAATGTTAATCCTTGAAGGTACTTAAAGGAATTCTTGAGCCTTGTTCTTAAATTTTGAAACTAGGGTTTCTTACTTTTGAAAGAGGATAATGAAATTGGAGAACAATTGAGTGAATAATGATATATTTAGGTCATATGGGAAAAATTTCGTGTCTCAGGCTGACCTAGTCATGGGAAATGTCTAAGATTATCTTGGGATTAAAAATCCCATAACTGGAATGCTAATTAAAGCCTCGCCATGATGCGGTGGAGTGGCCATTGCTATGCTCACTGCAATGCAGCCCAATCACATTGAGCTCCTAGATCATGATATTTGCTGATTTGAGCCTCACCGCGATGTGGCCTAATCCCGGTGAGTTACTGGAATTTGCCAAATGACAAAATGGACCATTGCTATACTCACTGTGTTGCAGTCTAATCGCGGTGAGCTACTATTTTTGAAATTTGTATTCGATCCAATCCTCATCCAAAAAATTTAAAACTTACCCGAGATATGCTATTTCCATCCCTGAATATGACCTAACTTAGAAATTAACTTTTTAAGGTTGGGAAGGTCATAAATAAATTCATGAAAGTTTGAAAGGATTAGAAAGGACTAAGTCCTAATACCTGGCTGAAATTTTCTAACTTTGGGACCCCTCAATAAACTTTAAAGGCTGAGTTAAGCTTAGGATTTGCGGGGTATTACAGTGGGCCAGGGACCAACCCAAGCTCTACCAGGGTTTATTTTTTCTTTAGCAATCAGAGATGTGTTAGTTCAGCTTTTGGGGATAGTTGGTGTTGTACCATCTGATGCTACACAATCTACTGACTAGAGTGGTATTGAGGTGAGGGCGTATCCTATAGCTAAAATACCCAAAGTTGAGGTTTCTCCTGCACCGGTAGTTGTTCAGCCTGCTATGTCTTCTGAGGAGTAGATAATGTTGGTTAAATTCTTGAGATTGGCTCTGCATAGGTTTTTTGGTTCTCTAGGCAAGGATGCATATGAGTTCTTGATTGCTTGTGAGGATAGGCTATATAATTTGGGCCTTATTGAGACTCGTGGTGTGGATTACACTATATTTCAATTAGACTTGGCTATTCGACATTAGTAGAGAGGTTATATGGAATCTAGACTAGCTAGATCTTCTCCCATGTCATAGACTCAGTTCTTAAAGTTATTCTTAGAGAAGTAAATGTCTTGCAGCCTTAGAGATTCATTGAGGGATAAGTTCTCTACCTTGGAGTTAGGCTCAATTACAATGGTTGAGTATAAGGCTCGTTTTCACGAGTGGGCTAGGTATGCAACTTCTATTTTGGATACTGAGTATGACAGAGTCCATTGCTTCATTAGAGGGTTGATACTCCCTATTTGTATATCTACTTAGAGTTTAGTTGTTGTAGGTAGGACTTTTACTAAGGTGTAGAGAAGATGCATCATGAGGGTCGTGATAAGAAAACTAAATTTTAGGGTAGATTCAGTGGGAACCGTTGTAGTCCCTGACCTACAAATGGCAATTCTCAAAGTAGGTATCCTTTGTGTCCATCCTATTAGGTACAGAGTCAGACAACACTTCAGATTACTAATGGAGGGTAATCTAGTGCAGTGATCGCCCTGGTAAGGGCAGTGGTCAGTCTTCGAGAGGTTCATCATCTGGTAATTCTAGATATGGTGGTTATTTTAGGTCAGTCAAATCTATTGGTTTGAGTCCAGCTCAGGTGTCATTTATAGTTGTGGATCACATAGTTACTATTTGTGATATTTCCCTAGTCGTAGGGGTGATTTTTATTTTAGCTCAGGGTGCTTCCCCTATTATAACAGTTAATCCCTCAGTTAGAGGTGGTTCTTATGGTTATAAAGGTGGTTTCTAGGGTACTCAAGGAGGTTCTCATGTAGGCAGGACCAAAGGTCGGTCAGGTGCCCAGCCAGGTGGCGGGTATGGTCAATTATATCGGATAGGTGCCCAGCCAGGTGGCCGGCATGGTCAATTATATTGGTCAGGTCCCCAGCCAGGTGGCGGGCATGGTCAATGATATACAGTACCTATTAGACCCGAGGCTCAGACTTTGGATGTTGTGATCACAGGTACAATTTTGTTGTGCAGCCAATTGACACTTGCTTTTTTTGATCCAAGATCTACTTATTCTTATATATCTGCTTATTATGCACTATGGTTGGAGTTGTCTTACAACTTATTATCTATGTCATTTTGTGTATCTAATACCTGTTTTGTGGAAATTTTGACTTCTTAGAGAGTCGCCACTTAATTTTGAAAAGGAATTAAGAAACCTTTATAAAATACTTAAACGATTTTCCTGTTTTGAATCTTCTGAGTATTAGGATGGATACAAGTAATCCTGGGCAAAGAGAGGTTGACCTTCCTAATTTTTTGTTTGACCACAAATTTGTATCTAAGAGAGGTTGGTTTTCTGCACGATTTTCATGGAGTTATGGCCGAACCTCGGTATCAAGTTTTCTACATATCTTAGGTTTCATGAGAATTTAGGCCACTTATAGTTCATAAATCTTGATTTTAAGCACGATTTTCAAGAAAATTCACTAACTATCACGGTTTTAGAGTTTTTGGTTAAACCAAGAAGCTGGGGAATAAAGGGATTTTGGGGAGGTTGAAATGCAATCGAGTTTTCTACATAGAGCCCGGCCTACATATCCTCAGGATTTCAAGGAATCAGACTGTTTGTAGTTCGACTCGATCAGTAGAAAAGATAGTCTTCTTTTTCAGACGATATTTGGCTCGGGATGAGTGACAAGTTAATGAGTTATGGAAAAGAAGCTTGTAACCTCTTAACCATGAATGTGAGATCCTTCACA
Source organism: Capsicum annuum (assembly GCF_002878395.1). NCBI lineage: Eukaryota > Viridiplantae > Streptophyta > Magnoliopsida > Solanales > Solanaceae > Capsicum > Capsicum annuum. The sequence continues at coordinate 213,923,221 of NC_061111.1, read as the reverse complement.
TCTATAGGTAAGAACATAGCTGGGTATAATTTCCAAAACTCTAAGTATGTTGTCACCCGAATTTGAAGAAAAGAGAAAGTTACCCTCGGCATGAGTTTAGAAATATTCCAAAGGTGAATCTGAAACCAAAATATCCCAAAATACCCACATACCTTCTAATAGGGGTGTGGTTGGATGTTGTTGTGGCTTACGGATAACCTACAGGCTATCAAGTCATAGGTGATCTTGCACACTATCCTATTTCAAATAATATGACTTATAAATGACCCTTAAGTTGTCAATTTCTAGGAAATCTCATACATCATCCGTCTTTAGATACCGACTTAAAGGTGTCCCTTCAAATCATGTGCTCTTGATGCATTCATATACTGATTTATAAAATGATGAGATATCCTCGACGCCAGCATTTATGTCTCGCATGTCAACAGACATTAAATGCTGATGATATCCTCGATGTCAGTGTTTATGCCTCGCGTGTCAACAGATATGAATTGCTGATGATATCTTCGAGGCCAGCGTTTATGTCTTGCGTGTCAACAGATATGAGATATTAATGATATGAAATGGCCCTCTTGGTGATGATATAAATGGCCCTCTTGGCAATGATATGAAATGGCCTTCTTGGCGATGATATGAAATAACCCTCTTGGCGATGATATGAAATGGCCTCTCGACAATGCTATGAAATGGCCCTCTTAGCAATGAAATGAATGGCCCTCTTGGCAATGATACAAATAGCTCTCTCAGCAATGCCATAAAATGGCTCTTGGCAATGCTATGAAATGGCCCTCTTGGCAATAATATGAATGGACCTCTTGGTAATGATATGAAATGGCCCTCTTGGCAATGATATGAAATGATATAAAGTGTCCCTCTTGGCAATGATATGAAATGGCCTTCTTGACAGTGATATGAAATAACATAAAATGGCCCTCTTGGCGATGATATGAATGGCCCTCTTGGAAATTTGATAATAGTTTCACCTGAGTTTATTTGTCTACGTCTTGCTTTCTACATGTACCTGTACTTGAAGTAGACAATTAGTAGACACAAAGTTGCTCTCACCCTGTTTGGCTTAAGGTGAATTTTGAGGGCTGCTTTCTGCTCTTCCTCCTATTGAGTGATCTTTTGATTATTGTATTTATTATGCTAACTTCCTTGAATATACCTGCACTCAAAATATTTAGCAGGCACAAAGTTTCTTTTTCTAGCGACTATTTTTTAGAAAAATTCTAAATAAAGAAAATAAGACGCCTTTGTTTGTCCTTTATGATCTCAAGAAATGAGATGGACAATTCAAAAGGTCGTTGATAAATAGGTATTAAACCCATTTTTGGGGCTACCCCAAAATACCATTCTTAATCATTGTATGCTCTAGCATGGCTCCCAACTTGCTTGGGGATTTTGAAAGAAATGCACATTTTTATATACCGATCCCTGCATCCAAAAAAATGATTAGTTTGAATGAAACTACTCCATGTTGACCTTCTTCGATCCTTGATTTGCTCCTCTCCATCTTTCAGGTGCCCCATCACATTGGTACCTCCACCCTGGGTCCCTGCTTCCGTAGATGCCTAGGCAATCACTAAGTAAAATATTTGTAAAGATTTTTTTTTTCAAAAGTAGTCTTATTTTTAGCAAATAGTTTTGAAAGTAAGTGTAAAAGCTTTAGAATATCTTTGTCAGTCATGAAATGTACTATCTCAGCGAACGTCTTTCTCGTGGCTTTGACTATATCCAACGGATGATTTCCAGAACTCATGATCATTGTTGGAGGGTTCTTCAAATAGTTCTGTCATAGCTAGAAATTGAGTCCACCTAGACTTTGTCGCAACTGGTGACTTTAAGAGTTTGACTTTACCCTATGATGCTGGGGAATTTGAAATATATTCCAATATATTAGTGGAAATTTTGAGGACCTCCTCGAAATTTTTGCCCCAGTTTAAAGTTATTTGATATGATATCAACTCGAAAGGATCCAAAGTCTTTGTTGATCTTCGTTCTCCTTGTTGGATGACGATCTTTCTCTTGTGAATTTTTGAGATTCCTTCTCAAAAATTCTTCCCTAGTTTCCATTTCCTGGGGTTAATGACCGAGCCGTTGGGGCGCCTACATATCCCATTGAAGCAGAAATCAGGTCAAACATAGTTCAGGACTATGCTAGGGACATATATAAATTTTAGTAGGTTGACCAAAGCCAACATAGGCTGCCTACGTATCCCTTTTAATAGAAATTCAGGTGAAACGTAGTTCGTACATAAAAGAAAACGATAAATTTTCCTAAGGGGTTGACCAAACCCGACATAGGCCACCTACGTATCCTTTTTATTGGGAATTTAGGTTAAACGTAGTTCGTACTAGAAAGAAAGGATACTAGGCAATTACACATCATAAAACTGATACTATTATAAAGGCGATTACAAATAAGCAAAGAAACAAAAACTATAACATCTTTTAAGCACAATATCTCTTTAGCACATCAGAATTGATTACCCTCTTGACCATCTATCTCAGGTAGGATTAGGGATCCTCCAGGTTGGACTTCTTTTGATTTTCACATTCCTCTATATTTACAGTAATTGCTCCCCATCACCTTTTTATGTTCATCATTATTTCTTTCACTTTGTTCATATAGCCCTTGACATGATATGACATTGGCAGGTTTTTAAATTATTGCTACCAAAATAAACCATGATAGATAATCATATTTAAAAAATAACATCTTAAATAAAGGGAGGCCTTTTGGAAAATAAATAAAAACTATGGCTCATGACCCACACGAATGTGGACCCATGCCTTTTGGAAAGTTGTAAAACACGAAACAAAAATTTGAGACATAAAAGGGTGGATCACGGTGCCTCCTACAGATCATCACCAATTTTAAAAGCTATTAGTAATTGCCCTTTCATCTACCATGATGGGTGACGGGTTATGAATGGAGTGGAGGTCCAGTTTTGCAAGGCCTCCCCTTGTGCAATCTTTTTCACCCCACAGGACTTTGGGAAACCATCTGGTGGAGCATTGCATCCTTCGAACAGATCTCCTATCCCATCCCTAAGACCATCATCATTTGACATCTCATGTATGGGAAATGACTGGTACAAGAGCGGTAAGGGCCTAAACAGACTCTCCTTTGAATTATCTTCGATCTCATCTTCCTTTCATGGTTGTTACTCTATTCCATGCTTAAATGCTTTTTCTAGGACCATAACAGGCTCAATAATTCCTTCCAAATCCTTACTTAAGGAGGCCACAACTTTCTCTATCTTCTCCATCTCTTCTGTTCTTTTGAGTCCTTCTTAATTTACCTTAGTGATGGCCTTGGTTGACGTCCATTCACCCTCTATTTAAATCATGTAAACTATAGGTCCAATATAGTTAGGCAATGGATTACTATTAATATTTGGTGTCGGCGACTGAAGCGTGATGACTTTTTGATCGATCAAATCTTGGATCTTATGTTTCAAGTTAATACAATCCTCAGTACTGTGCCCCGCTGCTCCTGAATGATAGGCATAATTTTGATCGGTATGATAAAACTCAGAGTTGGGATTGATAGGCTTTGGCTGGATCGGTTCCAAATAACCAGCTTTTATTAATCTTTAGAAGAGCTAGGTACGACTTTCTGCTAATGGAGTGAATTTTCTAGGAGGCTTCTTTTCAAGGTTTACCTGTGGGTGGTTATATTGATTTTGATTAGCAGGAGGAGCTACTTGATGATAGTTTGGAGATGTTTGGACGTTTATTTGGTTATTTAGAAGAGTAGCTTGAGTATGAGGTTGATAATTTGGCTGTGGAACTTGGCACTAGGGTAAAATATTTGGAACTGGAGCTTGACATTGGGGTTGATCATAGAATACAGGCTAAAAACTTGGTGACGATGATGAGGAAAGAATATTCCTAGGCTTGAATTTCCTCTTTTGTAATTTTTCCTGTGCGGATTTCTTTCTCTAATGATTCCCTGATCTTTACTAAATCTGCAAAAGTTTCTCGGACTGCAGATACCATCCTGGTATAAAATTCCTCTTCCTGTGCGTGAGAAAAAGCCGATACCATTTCTTCCTCAGACATGGGAGGTTGTACTTTAGCAACTTCTTTTCTCCAATGAAAGGCGTAGTCTCAAAAATACTCATTATTCTTCTGTTTGATCCGATCTAGTGAGTATCGATCAGGGACTATCTCAATGTTAAACGCGAACTTGTCAAGGAAACCCTTAGCCAATGTTCTCCAACTAGTCTATTTTTCAGTTCCTGAGTCATGAACCATTCTAAGGCTTCTCTACTTAAACTCCGTCTGAACAAACGTATCAATAATGCTTCACTTTTCCCTACCCCTACCGTTTGATACCTTCTCAGATAGGCCATTAGATTTTCAATGCCATCGAATACTTTAAATTTAGGAACCTTATACCCTTCTGATAGATCTACTCCAGGTCGAACACATAAATTATCGTAACCTAACCCATCATTTTTTCCCGCTCTATGAGATTACTTGATCCTCATGATCTCTCCATTCATAGATAGCAACTTTATTTCATACTCGATCCTCTAGTATTTCTTCTTCTCCTCGTAATGGTCCACCTTGGGATTAGGAAGGGAATTATAGATGTCAAGAGATATGATGGCATGAGGAGGATTTGGAAGGGAGGCTTGATTTTATAGATGAAAGGAAGTTGGTTGGTAGGTGGGGCAGACATTTTGAAAATTAGAAAGGTTTTGTGGAATTTGAGAGTAGTCTGGTGGAATCTGAGAAGAATTCTGTGAATTTGTAAAAGAATTTGGTGGATTTGGGGATAGATTTGATGGAAGATTTGGTGATAGATTTTGTGGATTTGGGAGTGAATTTTGTGGATTTGGGAGCAAATTTTGTTGATTTGAAAATGGGTTCTGGGAATTTGGGAATGAATTTGGAGATGGGTTTTGCGGGGTTAGAGATGGATTTTATGAATGGTAGACATCTGGGTTATTTTCGCGATTGGTGTTTTAGACAATTTAAGGAGCAGATTTCCAAAAATAGGCGTACTGGGGGGAGAAATTTGGAGTGGAATCCCATGTCCTCCTGGAGTGGGAGCATTGATAGTGATGGACAGGTTAGCCAAATCTCGAGTATGATTTATTTCCTTCTGAAGCATTTCTAATTTTCTTGGCAAGCCTGCTTTCCGCAATACCTTCGTCCTTTGTATTTATAGAACGAACCTACAAATTTACATCTCTGTTTTTGTCTAAAGAGTAATGAAAATTAAAGAAGTGGGGCCTATCCCCATCTACTTTTCCTAAAATTTCTAAGTAGTTACGTAAAGTAAAGTCTTACATACAATTGCTAAAACTAAGAAAGAAATCATCTCACTCTGTTTCGCTATTATAATGATTAATGCATTTTCTTCATCATTTGCAGTCATTATTGAATGATGGTCAGAGGATGAGATTTTGTGCGCCTTTGATCGGGTAAAGTAGGGATGTTCCGTCGGCTTATCTCAACACAGAGTAGTTTTCTATTATCTATAAAGTAAAACAACTCAAAGGAAAATGTGTTAGTTTCCACATGTGATAAGCAATGCAAAATACTTTACAAGAAATAGCCACGTAGAGTTGTTTGTGTCTTAGCCAAATTCATCCATGGGAGCATACTGGATAAACTTGCCTTTGATCCAAACAAACACACATAAATACATAAGACAGTTATATCATATAAAAACATTATAATAATGCGTATCCTAACTGGGGTGACCCTTTTAAGCCAAGGGTTTGGGCCTAACAATTTTTGAAGAAAAATATATACTTGCTTAAGGTCAATCCATTATCCCCCATCTTTTATAGACACTAAAAGGGAATAAATACCTACAAAAGATAAAAAAAAAAAAAAAAAAAAAAAAGGGATACAATCTTTAGGGAAAGGGAAATAACATGAAAGAAGACATATTCCCACACAGGGGATAGAAAATACTAATTCCTGAGTGCTTTTTCTATTAGCCGTCGCCTTCTTAGTTTTATCCATTTCTTATATTGGTGACATCCGTTAACATTCAAACTGTTCCTTAGATAAAACCTCCCAAATCGATCCATTTCTTACTTAACTTGCTTCAAATCTTCTTACAAAAGTAAGAAAATCAAGCTTTTTTCCAACCCCTAAAGGAAAATGAATTGAATTAGATAGGCATATATTTTCTTCAACACATAAATATGGTTCTTCTATAATTGACTCGGGGTCAATAGACGTAGGCCAGGTTTTCTAATTGGCCCAATACCTCACTTGGGTATTGGGTCATCCTAGGCTCATGCCTAAAATGGGTTTTGGTTTCGTTCTATCCTAGGTGTCTAGAGTGAATTTGAACACTGGTTCTCAAGCGGGCAACTTGAGTTTGAAAATACGAATAGCCATCAGATGACTCACGTGCTAATAAGTTACTCATATTTCTAACACATTATTGGAATTGAACAATAGGGGCCGGGATATCCACGAAACCCCAAAATAGTTTAAATAATGCAGGAATATGCCATTAGATGCAATAGTTAAGCTTTACAGAATCGAAACATATAAACACATAAATATTTAATTAAAATATGAAATCAAATATTTGGTTAGAACCTAGTTAAAAGTCCCCAGTAGAGTCGCCATTTCCAAAGACAAAATCAGAGCCCCTCCAAATAGTACCTTGACAACTATGTATGGCCCTTGCCAATTTGGAGCGAACTTGCCCTTGTACTCTTCTTGGCTAGGGAATATGCATTTGAGAACCAATTTCCTAACTTTGAATGTTCGATCTATTACTTTATTGTTAAAGGCACAAACCATCATGTGCTGGTATAATTGACCATGACACACGACAACCATTCTCTTTTCATCAATCAACATGACTTGTTCACAGCGAGTGCGAACCCATTCTTTGCTACTTAGTCTGGCTTCCTGAATAATCCTCAGGGAAGGTATTTCAACCTTATCAGGTATCACAACTTCATTCCCATAAACCAATAGATAAGACGTTGCCCCGGTGGAGGTTCGAATTGTTATGCGATACCTTAGCAAAGCATAAGGCAAGATCTCATGCCATGATCTATCTTTTTCAATCATCATTCCCAAGATCGTCTTGATGTTCTTATTGGCAGCTTCCATAGCTCCATTCATCTGTGAATGATATGCGGTCGAGTTGCGATGCACTAGTTTAAATTGATCACAAATTTCATTCATCAAGTGACTGTTCAAGTTTGCCCCATTATCAGTAATAATCAATTCTAGTACTCCAAATCGGCAAATCAAATTCAAATATCCTTCTTTCAAATCCCAAAAAGGACCCCAACTCAGTCTTCTATAAAAAGACCTCTTGGGTCACTATTTGGGGGGATTTTTCTCTCTTCTTCCCTTGTGAGTTGGACATTTTAGAGGCAAAGAGGGTTCGAAAGTATATGGTGTAAATTGTGGGGAAAATTTTAGGAGGGTGGAAGATTCTGGAAAAAAGAAAGTATAAGAAATTTTTTTAGAGTACATTAGCTTCTTTAGTAGAATTATCGCTTTCCTTCTTCTTTGAAAGCTGATCATTTAATCAGAAGCCTTAAAGGTTCGTCGACTGATTACAATTTTTGAGTTGACGACGACATCATTTTCCAATGGTTGCGAATCCGACGCTAGTTCGTTGTCCCATTTTGCTTCTCCCGAATAGGTAATATCCTACTATATTTAATCTTTCGATTATTTCTCCTTCATCTCCCTATTCTATAGTTGTATTAGTATTTTATTATTGATATTATTGATATGGTATGCTAGGATTAGCTATTGTAGAGGTCTTGTAAGACCATAGGGTATGTTTGCTGAAGATAATGCTTGTCATCAAATTACGATTAATGTCAAAATGACAGTTTAGTCATTAAAGCTTTTGGGTTGAGTCTCATTTACTTGTCTCAATTTTATAATCTGTTAATTGATTTTAACATCGCTAATTAGCTACTGATTTTCTGTTGTGTATTGGTATTTCTTGTGAGTTTAATTCACTGATTTTCGTCGAGATTCCTGTTTTAATTTTCACTTCACTAGCTAGTTGAATGTTATATTGTTTGAGTCATTTTTTACTTAGCTAGTAACGTCACTAGCAGGACTACTTTGCGAGTTTCTTTGGCCTCTCAAATGTCAAAGAGAATGACCAAATGTGTCCAATAATGAAAGGTTGCCAGGAAATCCTTGGATCCCTCGATGACCATTTCATTTGAATTCATCGAAATGAGGAGGAGGACAAAAGATACTATATTCCACTGGCTCCTCTCTTCATCTTATTGGTTGCATCCTTTTTTTAGTGAAATTTTAAAGTTTGATTTTCTGTTTGGGTTCGTTTCAAGATAGTATGTCTGTCTGTTTGAAGTCCATGGAGAATATGATGGCTTTGTTGAAGAATGTTATACAAATTCGGTCTACTTTGATACGTTTGATGTCGAAAATCAATAAAGTTTGTAGATTTTTCCCTTTGAATTTGATTCATATTACTTGCTACTTGGGTGTCGATTTCACGGTCTAGAACTACTAAAGTTTTGCAAGACCATGTTCGCTAGCTAGTAGCGATCGCCCTTGTCTCCAAAGATTGTATAGACTGAAGAACTAGTTTTTGTGCCATGATGTTCTCAATGTTCAAATAGTAGATTTCGCTTGACTGTTATAATAATTGTTTTTTTCGAATAGTAGATTTTTTTGGGGGTATCTTATCATCGTCGTGATCTTCAATAGCTTGGAATCTCTTTGGATAAAAAATGGGGGGTTGAGGGCTGATTATTTCATGTTCATATTGTTGAAAGGTTTTATTTGTTCGTATCTTTTTAAAGGTAAAATCGTAGTGTATATTGCAAAGCTTTCACTCATTTTTGTTCACTGTCTTTGAGGACGATTTTCTGAATTGATATTTCATTTTTTCTTCTTTTGAAGCCACTGTCATATGAAATTTTGTTAATGTTCAGCATGTTGATTTACTTTTCCTCTACTCTCTCATTCGGTTTCTTGGTTAGGTCATACGGTTATATTTAGGCTCGAAATTCTTCGAAATAGCTTGTATATTACTTTCTTCTGTCTACGAAAACATGATATTATCACATGGTTTTAATATGATTTGTTTTTTTTATGAAGTGTTTGACTTCATTTGAGTTTTAGTGTTAGAAGAAAACTTACAGTTTCTCTTTTAGAGGGGCCCTTTGTCACCTTTATGTTTTGGTTGTCCGATATCCTATACTGGAAATATTTTCTTTTATATATAAGTGATCTTTCTTAGTGATATAGTATTTGCCTGGACATTATTGAGGATTCTCTACCTGCTGCATTCTGATTGAGAAAGAGCTTTAGTGATACACTCTTCTTCATGCTTTTTCTTACTCATGGATTGATATTCTTATTGCCTGTGAATGTTAACATTTTTATTTCACAATGAATGTAAAATTCTCAAACGTGTATTAATTTCTTCGTTTCCTTTTCTTTTGCATGAACCCGTTTGGGAGTCTAAATGGACTTTTTCCCCTTGCATTACGTGATGGGCCATTAAGTCTCACTCTCTTTTTAGAAGACTTTCAAAAAAACTAAAAAGGCAACTTCGCAGCATATGGATGCAAGGAGTCGAAAGAAGGGAAATGGGTTAAAGTCCTATTCTTGAAGCGACGACGAAACTCAAGCCTCGTTTTTGTTTATTTATTTGTTGTTGCTATTTATTTATTATTGTTGTTTTATTATTGTTTATTTATTTCTTTCTTTCATTATTCATTCGTTTGGGCCTCAAAGCCAACGTTGTAAATTTAATACAGGTGGAGCGGATTTTGGGCAAAAAAGGCCCAAAAACTAGATTAGGACAGGTGGAGTGGGTCGAAAGCCCAATTAGACTAGGACAGGTCTCGATTTGGGTACAATGGCCAAAATCCCTTACTTTCTCCTCCCTTTCCCATTTTATGTGCTTATTTGCTTATTCATTTTGTTTAGACTTAGTTAAAATCCCGTCTAAGTCACCTAAATCTATTTTACACAAGTCTTTGCTAAAAAATCAATCATTTGTCAATAAATTAATCTTTTTAGAAGTTAATCAAAAGATGTTTTCAAACAGTCCGAATAACTGCAAGTTAGCGGACATTTTAGGTGCCTAATACCTTCCTAAAATATTAATAGAAACTGCTTACTCAAAATCTTCAAAACTTAAATGATTTGTCTGTTTGGATCATTTATAGTGACTTATAAAGGTTTCTTAATTCCTTTTTGAAATCAAGTGGCGGCTCTCTTCTAAAAGTTAAAATTTATGTAAAACAATACCATTACATGTATCTACTCCTATGGGTGATTCTTTAGTTGTGGATTGAGTTTTTAGATCATATGTTGTGACTATTACAGATGTTAAAACTTATGTTGATCTTTTTATTATAGATATGGTGTATTTTGATATAATTCTGGGCATGGACTGGCTATCCCACTATCATGCGGCCATAGATTATTTTGCCAAGACTGTTACCTTAGCCATGCTTGACGTACCAAAATTTTGTGGCAGGGAGTGGTTAGCTGTGAGCTGATGGGGATTATTTCTTATGTTTTTTCTAGGAGGCATATTTTGATGGGTTGCTAATCTTATCTCAATTATATTTGTGATACTAGTGTGGAGAGTCCATCACTTGACTCTACTCCAGTTGTTTGTGAGTTTCCTGATGTGTTACCTACTAACCTTCCTAGTATTCGCCCTGTCTGTGAGATTGAGTTTGTTGTTGATATCAAGCCTGGACTGTAATCATGACTCATCATGTAGAGGAGATGTCGAAATCACGTAGGTTGTGTCTCAATCTTAGCTAGTGTGACAAATGAGTGGTTCCATAATTGCTAGCCTCGGGGTCACGATAACGACTCTAGGGTACCTGGAATAGGTATAAAAAAAACCTTTAGTCTGTAATTATAGCCATTTCTCACCCCTTTCTTGAGATCATAAACCCTAAATAGTGTGAAGGCTTAACATTGAAGATTGTTCGTGATTGAAAAGCTAGATTAACGTCTATTTTTTCAATTACCTTTTGATTTGAGGTAAGAATTCATCTTTTTCTTAGTGACATTTCTTAATTTATTACTCAAAATTTCAAAAACTTTGTGGCTTGATTTTATCCCCAATTTACTGTGATTTTCACCCATGTTAAGGGCAATGATTCCTTAAGCATGTGAATAAGCTCTTGATTATCATGTTGGTGACTAAGCCATTAATTATACTATGATATCTATAGTTTATCCCTTGGATTAGGTATTGATTATGATAATGATAAGACCTTAATTAGGCTCTTGATAAGTTATTGCCTACACTTTGATAAAGCACATTAATTTGTTATGGTTTATGCTTAAGAGCATACTTATTGATTATATTAGTGATCATGCCATTACCTATGCAAAAGATTGTGCTTATTTACTATATTGGCAATCATGCTATTGTTTATGTTAGAATTCATGATTTTGATTATGATTATTGATCATGTTAAAATATTATGTTCATGGTTATGTTGTTAAATGCTCTCATGGTTATGCTTTTGGTCATCTTGATGATGATATATACCCGGTTTGATTTCCGAGGATGATTATGGTGCTATATTTATATCGGCAAAGTCAGAGGATGAATATACTGATATATTGATACCCGACAAGGCTGGAGGATGATTTTGATGGTATATTGATACGTGGAAAGGCTAGAGGATGATTATGATGATATATTGATACCCGACAAGGCTAGAGGATAACTATGATGATATATTGATATATTGATATTCAATAATGTTGGAGGATGATTATGATGATATTGATACCCGACAAGGTCAAAAGATGATTATATTAATGTGCCTATGTGTACATCTACCAGTTCGAGTTTGGCTATGCCCTATTTATCGCTATTATATACATACTTATGTGTAGTTAGGTATGATATTGATATTAGAGATACTGGTTATAGCCCAAAAAAGGTAAAAATGATAATTAGTAGACTTGTGAGGATTAGTGATAAATTATTATAAAGTGGTATAGTTGATGATTAGTGATAAATAAAGATTAATTGTAAATGTTTATAAGGTGGTATAGCTGATGATTAGTGATAAACACGGATTAGTGGTGGATACTGTTTAAGTGACTAATCATGACTAGTTGATAAAGATGTTTAGTTGGCAAATGATGATTAGTTAATAAATGATGTTAGTGGATGAATAATAGTTATCTAATAAACAATGATTAGCGGATATATGGTGAATAGTTGCTAAATGATGACTAGAGGTTATTTGATGACTAGTAATCAAATGATTTGGTTAATAAAAGATGTTTAACTAATAAATGGCTACTAGTGAGTATCAGTGATAAGTTTATTAAACAATAGTAGTATTATGGAATGCGGATACATTGTCAAATGCTTGTAAAACATGAAATTTGGGTAAATGACCGATTAATGATAATTGTGGAATGATGGTTAAATGATTGTGAAGGTTAGTTATAATCTTGGTTAATTTCTTTAATCTATCCTTAAGTGTACTCTCTAGTCATATGGGAGTTTGTGATGAGTAATATACTTTCCTCACCAATTGGCATATAAGAGCCAATTTTGTAGTTTATGATTGCTTGTGTGATGCCTTGTGATGTGTTATTATTCTGATTTATTTACTTATATTATGCGATGATGTTGACATGTGTTGATACCTTTTGCTACATTGTTATTTTGGGTAAATTACTTATTATGTATGGCAGTATTGGAGATGACTCAGGTTCGTTTCTTTACATTGACTTAGTTATGTTATCTTTCATTTTATCATAATTATATCATGACTTAGCTTAGTCAGTCGATGATGCCTACTGAGTACCTATCATTTTGCTACTCATACTACACTTCTACACCTTTTTGGTGCAAATTCGAGTACTAGTTGTCGCCGTTGATATTGATTGTACAGTGTTGATACTTCTGGAGATAAGGTGAGCTCTTGGAGTTCAAGTCTCTCATTTCCCTCTTATCTTTTATATTTAGTCTTTTGTTATCAAGACAAATGTTGTTAACTATTCTAGACATTGGTGTTGTATTATTAATAGGCTCTCTTGTACAGGCTCTACCAGGTTGTGGGATTATATCTTGTATTGACTGTTTTATCTTTCTAAGAGCCTTTGCTTCTTTATAAGTTGTGTTCTTGAAATTCGCCTACGTTGGGAATTTCCTACCTAATTAATCCATTGCATTAGCTCTGGGTTATGGCTTGTCTTGCCTACTCGCCTGATTTAGTAGCTGCCATCATGATTCGTAAATCGGGTCGTGACAAGGGTTGCCTTCCCTATGGATATGTAAGACCCCAAAAATTTTGAAAATTTTATTTTGGATCCTCCCTCATGTTTAATGATAATTTTTTACTTAAATAATGATAAGGGATTTTAACGGGACTACTGGGGAGAGTTTTGGAATTATTGAAAAGTGTTCGGGGTCATTTTGGGACTCCAAGCTTGTGAGGGTTTGTGATATCAACGTGCTATGCCCTGGGCACACCATGATAAGAGTGTAATACTCTCTTGTTTCTCTATGATAAGGGCGTATCACGCCCCTCGGTTGGCATAATAAGGTATGCCATACATAAAGGTACTGACACGACTCGCCTTGGGGCCTGTCATAATGGTCGTCCCATGTTCGACCAGGATCGAAGACTACCCCCGTTACCTAATCCAACCTACATCCGCTTGCCCTGATTTGGCTGAATTCTGAGAATGTAACATAATATTGTAACAACCCACATAAACACTCTGGTAATAGATCACAATCGTGACCGATTGAACCGAGTCCACCATCCCATAACCATAATCCAACCATGCCTAACCATAACAAACAAGGCCATAAATCAGGATATAACTAAAGATTTTCCGAAACATAATATAACTAATCCCAAAATGAAATATGATGGAACAGTGAGAAATTATGTCCAATGATGCCAGCCTTCCAACCTAATCCAATGCCAAGGATGACACCTATACCGATCCTGCCTATTCCAACCCATAGAAGTACCATAAAGCCTTTAACCAAAAGAGTAATGAAATCTGATTGGGACATGCCCCAAACCATAGCCAAAACCAATATCCAAAATAAAACTAAAATATCTAGAAATATCCATAACATGAAATGATGCCTTCCAAAAGGATGGAAGCTCACCACTATAGTCCAAATGTTGATCCCGAGTCAATCAATATGTAGAAGGAGTAGAATGACCAATTCTTGCATAGCGTGGGTATACAGC
>NC_061111.1:213892567-213906002 GCF_002878395.1 Capsicum annuum | reverse complement strand
ACAGCCGCTAGTAGACATGGTTAGTGAGTGACTGCTAGCATGATCTAAGGGTAAGGATAAAGTAATTCCATTTATAAAACCAAGTAAAACTATCCATATGCACACAACCATATATACATAACCATGTCGGGAAAAGGGACCAGGTTTAGTATGCCTTTAAAACCTGTACCTATATAATGGATTCAGTTCCCCCTATTGAAAGGGTCCTAGTGCGTGTAGCCACATGACCACGGAAGTATCCCATGGTATGAATAGTACATTCCCCAGATATAATGTTAAATCATGCACACGGTCAACAAGACCAACCTCATATCAGTAAATATGAGTTTCCAGTTTTGGTCCCCCCGGGACCTCCATCTTCCACGGCATAGCTACACCTCTCGCCATTATTTCCTAATTAAAACCAATTTTCAAATAATCAAACAAGTATCCATTTATTAACCAAGGCCATTGATATTGGTATCGTCATACCAACCCTTACTTGTAAGTAGCATCCATAGCCAACCATTTATAGGTTTAAGGGGACTTTGATGTCCCCTTTCATTTACCATATTAAACAACTTAGGAGACTTCCATGTTCCCCACAAGCATATCTAATTAGCCTTTCTAAATCATTTAGACCATGCATAATTCCTTCACTAAGTTTAATACATGCAAGAGTTCCATTAAAAAAAGTCAATGTAATGAACATATCTTTATAAGCATTTTGTCAAACACATTGGGGCATAATATGACCAAAATCAATTTCAATTACCATTAAACTATTCCCTGCAATCCAATTATCCAAAACCTCCATTAATGCATATAAAAGCACAATTAAAACCATGGCAAACCATAACCAACCATTTAATATCTAAAACCCCAAATCATATTTGAAAGGCAAAATCATGTAATAGAAACCATGAAAACATTCATATAAACCATGCCTTTAAGTAAAATTAACAACGAGGGAAGAGAAATATTCCTTAAACCAAGATTATGATAAAAATAAATCACCAAGACAAGCCCCAAATTTATCCTTTAGTTGTAACCCCAGCTCCCCTAGCCCAAAATCTCTTAAGAGAATTATGCAGTGTTTAAGAAGAGTTTCTAAGTGTAAATGAATAGAATAATAGGGTAAATAACCTCCCAAGTAGGTTAGAAGTTGTGGGAACCTATTAGAATAATTGGTAAATGTCTAGAATACCCTACTTTAGTTGCACAAAAATCTCATTATAGGGATACGACTGGCCCACACGAGTTGTACCCTCCCAATACGATCGGTATCCATCATTCGTAACCCGGCCTCCATTCTTGGACCAAACACCATCCAATATATGACTTATCTAACCAAGCCCTACCCACAATATATGATCCATATCCATGACCCATATCCCTGGAAGAATAAAATACTTGGAGGATTAAACACTGCCTACCACACAAGTCCTTGGTACTATTCGTACCCTGGATTCTGTCTCATGGTGAGCCACTCCTACTCAGATCCAACCTAAGTAACCAAGTCTAAGATTAAGTTAAGAAAGAAAATGACCCGTAACTACTAATATGACTCATACCCCCTAGTCGTATCCATTCCAGCAACTACTAATACGACTCGTACCCCCTAGCTTCTCTTCAAAAGGGAATGTTGGATACTCTGTATTTTAATTATTGTATCATTGCATCAATTTTATTAATATTTATGCATTCTTAAATGTTTAATTCAAACTAGGTTTGAGGATTTTCTGTTGTTATACACTTACACTGATTTTCCCTTGTTTTAATGGGTTTTCCATGATTTGAATGTTGAATTGTAAACTGAATTTGGGGTTTATCATAAGGATGGAATTTGGTACTCGGGTTTTATAAAATTAATGGATTTTACATACTGATATAGCATTAACCTTAATCTATATTATAATTTGGTTTCTAAATAAGGGTATTGTATAACTCACCGAGAAGGTGTTGTCCGGGGGGACCAATACTAGAGACAACATTTGTCGATATTGGGGGTATATGACCATTGTGTTTTTTTTACATAGTATGTTTTTGTGAGGCCATTATCTTGGTGACTTTAGCCTAATTTCTCTGGTCCACATGACTAACATGGACTAGGGCCTTTTCGGCAAGGAAAGAGGACCCATATAGCTTGTACGTGCCTGAAGGTCAGTATGAGCTACATGTTCATGATGGACAAGTTTCATGTCCCTTGTTCCCTATCTCAACATTTTACTATATTATTATTGTTCGATATGTATTTTATTATTGGATTTGGTATATGTGTATATTATCCCTTTTCTTAGGTTGCATGCCAGTACTCGCCGTACTAGCCATCCCTGGATGCTACAATATTTTATGATGTAGGTTCGAAGAGCTTTTTTTTTACCCTATGTAGAATTAGGTGGTTTGGTATTCTCTTTGGACAGCTGGGAAGTAGTGAGCCTTCCATCATTTAGAAGATATTTTCTTCTTTTAGTATATTTACTACTTCAGTACTTTTGGTTTTCTTTTTGCACAGTCGGGGTTATATCCCGACATGGTTAGTATTCCTTGCTTATAAGCTCTGTAGACAGTGTTGGGTTGTCATTTTATTGGATTCATTTTAAACTTATATATATAATTTTTTAGATTATTAAATTTATTTATTTCTATTGGTTAGCTTCTGTAATTTCATATTAATACAATGATCATGAGGTAAGGCTAGGGAGTCACCGTATTTCTTGGTTGGTGTGGGATGCCCATCATGGGAATAACTGTAGTTTGGATTATGAAAATCTTTGTCTCAGAGCACAGTTTAGGGTCGCTGGGTGTCTACAAAGTCGTGTCGAGTAGAATCCAACTCCTAGCTTAATAGTATTAGAGATCATGCCTCCACAAATATATAATGGATGTAGGAACTCAGCCGAAACCTCCATCCCAATTGGAGAATGCACGGAGGAGGTTTGCCCTACTCATGAAATATAGACTTGGTATAGTGCCCATACTCCTAACTTTACTGCTCCACCTGGGGTTTCGTTAATACCTAATAGTTCTCCTCGAGCTTCTCATGCAGGTGCTACTCATACTCAGTCCACTTAGAGAGATGTCTAAAATGCTGAGTTTAGTTAGTCAATTCACATGCTTGATCAGATTATGGCATCATAGTCTCTCTGATCAGATTGGTCCAGTCACCAGTTCATCTGAGGTCACCTGAGTTAGCCAATTTATGAGGTTGAATCCCCCAACCTTTATAGTTTCTAAGGTTAAGAAAGATTCTCAAGGGTTTATTAATGAAATGGAAAAAATCTTTAGGGTTATGTATGCTAGTGAGAGGTTGAGTTTACAGCTTATCACTTAAAAAAAGTGGCTTGTTAGTGGTATGAGTAGTGGGAAGATCTAAGGGATGAAAATACTGAGCCATTTATGTGGGAAGATCTCTCGGGTACTTTTCTTGATTACTTTTTCCATCATGAGATGAGAAAAGTCGAGGCTGAAGAGTTTGTGAATCCAAAGTAGGGTAAGATGAGTGTTAAGGAGTATGCATTAAAGTTCACCCAACTATCCCATTATGATCCTGTGCTTGTATCTAGTATAAGATCTAGGATGAGAAAGTTTGCTTTGGGTCTGTCTCATATCTTGGTGTTAGGGTGTAAGGCTGATATGATGAAAAATGACATGACTATCAAGGCTAGTAGTTTACAAGCAACAAGTGAATATAAGAAGATGAAGCTAGTAGAAATAAGGTAAATTCACAGTAAAAAGTTTAAGTATGCAGAGCAAGGTGCGAGTCAGCAAAATAGTGGAAAAGAGGGTAGGAAATGACCTAAGAAGAAGAAATAGGGAAATTTGTATTCGTCACTAGAGCTTCGGCTCCTAAGACCTCAAGTGATCGATACTTTTAGTTTAGAAATGGTCCTAAGGCAAAAGGTGCCCAGTCTTAGGCTAGTGAAGCTCAGTCAGCCTCACCGTGTCCATCTTACCATGGTTGTGGGGAGCCTCACCATGGATATTACAAAGACATGATAAGTCTGTGCTTTAATTATGGTCAGCCTGGTCATATGCAGTGAAATTTTCCTTCAACTAGGGGTGCATCTGGGGCTAGTAAGGCTCAGGCTGCTACTTTTTTAGCTCCTGTAGCTAAGGAACTACTACAGGGATGGGAACTGGTCAAAATTGCCTATATGTACTTTCTACTCATCGGGAATCCAAGGTATTCCCAGGTGTTGTCACTATTATGTTACATCTTTTCTCTTGCAATGTTTATTACTTACCCGATCCCAGTTATAACCTATCTTATATGACTCCTTATGTTGTTGTACACTTTGGTTTTGGTCCTGAAAGTATTTTTGACCCTTTTTCAGTTTCTACCTCAGTGGGTGAGTCTGTTGTTTCTAGAAAAGGCTATAGAGATTGTGTGGTGTCCATATTTCATAGATAAACATTGGTATATATGATAACGTAATCTTGGGGATAGATTGGCTTTATTTGTGCTATGCTTCTCTAGATTGTAGGACCCAAAGGGTCACTTTTCCTTTCCCAAATGAATCGGTAATAGAATGGGAGGGGAGTTCCATAGTACCAAAGGGGAAGTTTATCTTTTATCTTAGAGCCCAAAATCTAATATCCAAAGGGTGTTTGTACCATCTAGTTTGGTTCAAAGATTTTAACTCTGAAAGTCCCTCCTTACAGTATGTTTCTGCGGTTAAAGAGCTTTCTTTTTCCTGATAATCTTCCTGAGATTCCCCCTGATAGGTAAAAAGGCTTTGGGATCGATCTTATACTAAATACTTATCCCATTTCCATTCCTCTTTGTAGGATGGCTTCTTTAGAACTGAAGAAACTAAAGGAGAAATTAAAGGGTCTCCTTAATAAGGGTTTTATACATCCTAGTGTTTTTCCTTAGGGTGCTCCTACGCTTTTCGTGTGAAAAAAAGAAGGGTCTCTCTAGATATGTTTAGAATATCGTCAATTGAATAAGGTCATGGTGAAAATTAAGTACCATCTTCCTAGAATTGATGACCTCTTTGATCAGCTTCAAGATGCTAAGCGTTTCTCTAAAATAGATCTTTGTTCGAGTTACCATCAATTGAAGATTAGGGAGGTTTATATTACCAAGACTTCTTTTCAAACCATTTATGGACATTTTGAGTTCTTCGTCATGTCTTTTGTATTGACTAATGCCTCTACTACTTTTATGGACCTTATGAACCGAGTATTCAAGAAGTTTCTAGATTAGTTTGTCATAGTGTTCATTAATGACATCTCGGTGTACTCCAAAAGTGAAGAGGATCATACAAATAACCTACGGATTGCATTGCAGACTTTAGAGGATTAGAATTTGCCTTCAAAAATTTTTAAGTGTGAATTTTGGCTAAGTGCTATGACTTTTCTTAGGCATATTGTATCCAGTGAAGGAATTAAGGTGGATCCATAAAAGATTGAGGCAGTTAAGAAGTGGCCTAGACCCACGACTCCCATCGATATTAATAGCTTCTTGGGCTTGGTAGGTTATTATAGGAGATTTGTGGAGAGTTTCTCACCTATGGCTTTTCCACTAATGAGGTTGACTCAGAAAAAAGGGAAAGTTTCTATTGTCCGATGCATGTGAGGGTAGCTTTGTTAAGTTGAAGGATAAGTTGACTTCTACTCCTATTTTGACCCTACCTGAGGGTACTGAGGGGTTCGTTGTGTACTATGGGTTGTGTTTTGATGCAACATAGAAAGGTGGTAGATTATTATTCAAGGAAAGTTAAAGGTTTCACATATGAAAGGGGTTTTGAGATTTAGGAAAAAGGGAAAACTTAGTCCCTATTACATTGGTCCATATTGAATTATTAGAAGGATTGGGAATGTTTCTTATGAATTGAAATTACCAGCCAACTTGGGTTTGGTTCCTCCTATTTTTCATGTGTCCATGATGAAAAGGTATGTGGGCGATCCTTCCTTAGTGGTTCCAGTTGAGGATATTGGCATTAAGGATTTTTTTCCTACGAGGAAGTCCCAATTGAAATCTTGGATAGGCAAGTTCGAAATTTAAGAACTAAGGAAATTGTTTCAGTGAAGGTGCTTTCGAGGAACCAAAAGGTAGAGGAGGTGATACGATTCAAGCTACGGGAATAAGAATCTAACTACGAAAATTGAAGATAATCAACTCAAGATAGAAGATATATAGATTAACACAAGAAACTATAAGAAATTAAGAACTAATGAGTGTTTCAAACACAAAAACTCTTAATCTAATAGATTCAAATAATAAATCTCTTACGTGGAAAAAAAGGGATTTAATTAACTTAAAACCCTCATTTCTAAACAAACATTCCATACAAGTTCACCAATCACACTCTCAAGTACAAATATCATTCAATATACAATATAAGCTAATGGAAAATAACCCTAGGAGTTTTTACTTATAGTCTATTACAAGGACCAAAAGTGGCCTATGAGAAATTATGAAAAAAACGTTAATGGAGGAATTTTAGGTGGAAACTCATCATTTAGGTTGTCAACAAGTTGATAGCTTGTCAACCAAGTCATCAACCTTAATAGAATATAAAGTCCTCCATATCCTCGTCGACTTAGTCGTCAACAAGTTGGCAGCTTGTCAACTAAGTCATCAACTTAGTCTCCAGTAGGTTTACAACTTGTCAGCTAAGTCGTCAAAAGGTTGATATCTTGTCAACTAAGTCGGAAACTCTTGGCAGAATGTCATTTGTTCCTCCTTCTGTTCCCAAGCTATTCATTATGATATGAAATTCTTTGGAGGGGCTCAAAACATGCTCAAGTACTTCCATCTTCATAAATAATCCTTGAAGGACTTGTAACTTCCGTGCTTGCATTATAATAAATGGTCTTGAGGACTTTTGGATTGTACCATCCTCTCCATCTTGAAAAGAATTTGACATTAAATACGGAGGAAGATTAATCTTATATGTATTATTATTTTTCCTTTCAATCACTTCGAATTGTCCATCATCTTGAGGCATCAACTTAGCTTTCCTTTGGGTTGGGAATCGGTTCTTTCAGAGATGTACTCATACCTAATCGCCCGATTCAAGTACAAGACTTTTTCTCCCTTTGTTCACCATATTAGAAACTTCTAGATTCTTCTTCAAAAGGCTGAGTCTCACCTTATCATGCATCTTCTTCATTGCTTCTGCCCTTTTGTTTCCATCTGAGCTTATCACAACACCACTAGACAAAGGAATAAGATCTAAAGGGGTAAGGGGGTTAAAACCACAAACACATTCAAAAAGAGTCAAACTATTTTTCGAATGGATAAAACAATTAAAATAAAATTCACTAAGGGTAGATGATATTACCAAGAGGCCATTTTACCTTTAACCACGGAACGTAACATAGAACCCAAGGTCCAATTTACTACTTCCATTTGACCATTAGTTTGTGGGTGACACGATGTTGATAAAAGTAATTTATTTTCAAGACTTCCCCACAATGACCACCAAAAGTGACTAAGAAACTTGGATTACCAATCACTAACAATGGTCCTAGGAATACCATGAAAATTTGACAACATTCTCGACAAACAAGGAGGCTATATTAGGTGTATCCTCACGCTTATGACCCGGGATAAAGTGGGCTATTTTTTAGAACCGGCCAACCACAGCAAAGTTGTTATCCTATCTCTCCTCATTATAGGAAATCCAAAAACAACATACATAGAAATGTCAGGCCATGGGCATAGGGAAGTGGATAAGGGGGTATACAATCCCTGAGAGAGATGGCATGATTTGTCACTTTTACAATTCATACATTGGCCATAAATTCTAGCAACATCATTATGCATCTTGGGTCAATAGAATTGTTCCTCTAAAATTTCAAGGGCCTCTTCAATTTCAAAGTAACCCACCATACCACTATAATGTGCCTTTCTCAGAAACAACTCTTTGCAAAAGATAGAGGGCACACATAATCTTTTTTCTTTGAACAAGAAACTATAAAAATTAGAATAGGGTTAGGAATACATATCCCTTATCCATCTTTCCCTACACATTCCTCATAATCCTGAAAGATTTGAGCAAATGTGGGGTCCTCGGGGTACATTGCCTTTAGACACTCAAAACCGATCAACTTAGAGGACAATGTACAAATTAGCACATGTTTCCTATATAATTCATCGGCCACCACATTTTCCTTCCCCTTATTTTATTGAGTTACATAGGGGAATTGTAATACCCCAGGAAATTTTTCATTGAAATTTTGTGCGTAAATATGTTGGGTTCTATCTTCTAGAATGAATTATAAATTTTTCATATGGAATGTCTTAGATTATGACCCACCATTATGTAGAGTATCGAATAATGTTTCCAACGATATGTGTATCATCTAAAATGGACACCCGAGCGATGAGTTATGAACATTCCGATCGAACCATGAATAGTAGTGAACAGTAAAACGTGCAGGAAAAAGTACTGAGGCCTTGCATATTTTTTCTCCAAATTTAAATGATCATAACTCCTTGTACATAATGATCTGAGTGATCTATTATATATCAACGGAAAGATCTACAAGTCCTCTTTCCAATGAAAATGGTTTCATCCAATTTGTCTATCGGAGAAAAAAGTTATGGTCGATCTACTTCAGCCTATCAAAAGAGAATTTTTGGGTCAACTTCAAATGATCATAACTCCTTGTACATAATGATCTGGGTGAGATACTATATATCAACAGAAATATATGAGAGTCCTCTTTCTAATGAAATTGGTTTGATCCAATTTGGATATCAGAGTAAAATATTATGGTTGATCTACTTCAAACTATCAAAATAGTCCACCAAAGGATAGATTCAAGAATTATTTGATTTTTTGGGGCGTTTTGGTCATTTCTCCTCACCCAAAATCCATCCACACCCTATAATAAAGCCTATTAGAAGAATTATATGTTATATTTCTTCATACACATGAGTCTTCATACATCCTGCATTTCTTATAAATATTTACGATGATGATGTTTATACAACTGCATACACCCCAAAATACTCAGTTTTTTTCTATGGTACTGACCCACATCTTTGGATGTGAGCTGCATTTTCTCGAAATGTAGGTTTAGGTGCTCAGTTCCAGGTTCGACAGTGATTCCTCAGGCACGCTATTCTACATCCTCTGTTGTGGTGGGTCCTCATGTTCTGAGGATGTGATATCTGATATTGGTTTCACGGAATCGTTTACATTTGATAACTGAGTATGAGTCAGTTGGGGCATGTCTCAATGGTTCGTTGGTTTTATTGATTTTCTTAGAGGCTTGTCAGACTAGTATAGATGTTGGAAGTTGACTAATAAGTTGTATTTTGTTATCTTTTTGAAATTCTTTTATTCTTGAATGATGATTACTCTGTTGATATTTGAGGGTTATTTATGGAAACCACATTGATTTGTGTTAAATTGAATGAAAATGATGAAAAGGGTTATCTTGGGGCTACTCGTAGCCTCAAGCATCGTGTGACACTCTGGAACCCATTTTTTGGGGCGTTACAAACTTGGTATCAAAGCCTAAGGTTTTAAGGTATCCTAGGGAGTCTGACAAGCCACGTTAAGTAGAGTCTTGATCATCGATGTGTAGCGTGCCACATCTATGAGCAAGAGGCTACAAGACGTTTTAGGAAAAAGTGTAATTCTTTCTTTCAGAAGTCTATCGTGCTTAAAGTGTCTCTATCTGCTATTGATTTGTGCTCTCCTCTTTCAGAAATATGCCTCCACGTTGAGCGAGAAGAAATAATGATGGTCAGCAACCTCAACCCACTGACCCATTGAATGAAAACGTGTCTCATGCTGAATTTTGGGCAGCTTTTCAGGCGTTGGCCCAAGCTGTTACTACAAATATTCAGGCTAACCCAGCCCCGGCTCCACAGCAGCAGGGAGATGATTCAGCTGCTGCCAGGATCCATGACTTCATGCGGATGAATCCACCAGAATTCTATGGGTCCAAGTCTGATGAGGATCCATGGTTGTTTTTAGAGGAGGTGCGGAAGATTACTCAGGTGATGCATGTATCTGAGGAATATAGTGTGGAGTTGGCTACGTATAGGTTGAAAGACCTTGCTTATAAATAGGTTGTTGCTTGGAGGAAAGGTAGAGGTGAGGGAGATGTCGGGGCAAGAGTTCCAGGATGCATTCCTAGATAAGTTTTTCCCTTTGGAGATGAGGAAGGTGAAGGTGGAAAAGCTTATGAACCTGCGACAAGTCTCTATGACTGTTAGGGAGTATTATCTAAAGTTCAATCAGTTGGCCAAGTATGCTCCTGACTTAGTGGCTGATAATTGGGCTAGTATGAGTAAGTTTGTGACTGGAGTGTCTAGTTATGTGGCTAAAGAGTGTAGGTCTGTTATGCTGAATAGTGAGATAAATCTTTCTAGGCTGATGACTCATGCCCAATAGATTGAGGCAGACAAGATTAAGGAGAGAGATAGAATAAGAGGGAATAAGAGAGCTAGGTCCTAGCAGCATGGACAGGGTCAGACTAGATCACAGCGAGGGAGTCGTCCTCAGTATCAAGATCATTCATCTATGCCAGCAATGTCATCTACTAGTGCCCGTGCTTAGAGGTAGGCAGGCGCAAGGTATCAGGTCATATCCATCCAGGTCCCAGTACAGTACTGGCAGTAAGCCAAATCATCTCCTGTGTCCTAAGTACGGTAGGGCTTATTCGGGTGAGTGTTGGGGTGAGAAGAGGG
This sequence comes from Capsicum annuum, assembly GCF_002878395.1. Lineage (NCBI taxonomy): Eukaryota > Viridiplantae > Streptophyta > Magnoliopsida > Solanales > Solanaceae > Capsicum > Capsicum annuum. Next base: position 213,895,360 of record NC_061111.1, on the reverse strand, counting down.
GTTATTTCCGGTGTGGTGACATGGGTCACAAAATTAGAGACTGTCCACGGGATGGACAAGGGCGTCGTGACTATCGCCCTCAGACCCAGTATCAGACTATTAGTGCTCCGGTTCCAGCGACTCACCCAGCCCCAGCTCAGGGTGCCTCTTCTAGCAATGCTGGCGGGCAGTGCCAGAATAGATTCTATGCTTTATCGTCCCGCCAGGAACAGGAGGACTCTCCTAAAGTTGATACTAGTATGCTTTGTATATTTTAGTTTGACATGTATGCTTTATTAGATCCTGGATCCAATTTCTCATATGTTACACCTTTGATTGCTGTGAATTTTGAAATGAGTCCTGAGATTATTTGTGAGCCTATCCTAGTTTCAACCCTAGTGGGTGATTCGATTGTTGCCCAAAAAGTATATAAAAAGTGTCATGTTACCGTTCTTCATAGAGTCTTATTGGCTGATATGATTGAGTTAGACATGGTAGATTTTGATGTGATTCTGGGTATGGACTGGCTGTATTCTTCTTATGCCTCTATTGAATGTCGGACCTGAGTGGTCAAGTTTCAGTTTTCGTGTGCATTCGTGTTTGAGTGGTTTGGGAATTCTGTGTCACCCAAGAGTCATTTTATCTCTTACCTTAAATCTAGAAAGCTTATTTCCAAGGGGTGTATTTACTATTTGGTTAGAGTCAAAGACACTAAGTCTGAGACTCCAACTCTCCAGAATGTTAACATTGTCAATGAGTTTTCTGATGTCTTTTCGGATGATCTCTCAGGGATACCTCCTGATAGAGAGATAGAGTTCAGGATTGATCTTCTTCTCGATACTCAGCCCATTTCTATTCCTCCTTACCGTATGGCCCCTGCAGAACTTAAGGAGTTAAAAGAGCAACTCAAAGATCTACTAGATAAGGGTTTCATAAGGCCCAGTGTTTCTCCTTGTGGTTCTCCTGTGTTGTTTGTGAGAAAGAAAGATGGCTCTTTGCGTATGTTCATTGATTACTGCCAACTGAATAAAGTCACCGTAAAAAATAAGTACCCTCTTTCGAGAATAGAAGATTTGTTTGACCAATTTCAAGGTGCAAGTTATTTCTCAAAGATAAACCTTCATTCTGTCTATCATCAACTCAAAGTTAGGGAGTGTGACATCCCGAAAACCATTTTCTGAACTCGTTATAGCTATTTTGAGTTTCTTGTTATGTCTTTCGGGTTAACTAATGCCCCAGCAACTTTCATAGACCTCATAAATCGAGTGTTTAGACCATATTTGGGTATGTTTGTCATAGTGTTCTTCGATGATATACTGGTGTACTCCCGTAGTGAGGATGAACATTCTGATCATCTCCGAACTATCTTGCAAAACCTTAGAGATCACAAGTTGTTTGCCAAGTTCATTAAGTGTGAGTTTTGGCTAAGGTCAGTTGCTTTTTGGGTCATATCATTTCTTTCGAGGGTATTAGAGTTGATCCCCAAAAGACCAAAGCTGTTAGAAATTGGCCTAGACCTATTTCTCCTACTTATATCCAAAGTTTCTTGGGTTTAGCTGGCTATTACCACCATTTTGTTAAGGGTTTCTCCTCTATAGAGTCTCATATGACTCGGTTGACCCAAAAGAAAGTGAAGTTCTTGTGGTCCGAATCTTGTTAGAAGAGTTTTCAGGAGTTGAAGACTCGACTCACTTCAGCCCCTGTTTTGACTTTGCCTGATGGTGTTGATGGTTTTGTGGTGTACTGTGATGCTTCGAGAGTTGGGTTGTGTTGCGTATTGATGCAGAAGGGTAAGGTGATAGCTCATGCTTCTAGATAGTTGAAACCCCATGAGAAAAATTACCCCACCCATGACCTTGAGTTGGCTGCTGTTGTGTTTGCTTTGAAAATCTAGAGACACTATTTGTATGGTGTCCATGTTGATGTTTTAACTTATCATAAGAGTCTATAGTAAGTGTTTACCCAGAGAGAATTGAATCTTAGGCACAGACGATGGTTAGAATTATTAAAGGACTATGATATGAGTGTGTTGTACCATCTGGGCAAGGCCAATATTATGGCGGATGCCCTAAGTAGAGTGTCCATGGGTAGTGTTTCGCATGTGGTAGAAGGTAAGAAAGAGTTGGCTCGTGATGTACATCATTTGGCTAGATTGAGGGTTAGGTTGTTTGACTCTGCTGAAGGTTGTATAGGGGTTTAGAGTAGTTCCGAATCCACCTTGGTTTCGGAAGTGAAGGAAAAGCAATCAGTCAAGGACCAAAAAGTAGAGGTTTTCTCCCAAGGGGGAGATGGTGGGTTGAGATTGCAGGGTAGATTCTGTGTCCCAAATGTTGATGATATGAGATAGAGGATTATGGATGAAGTGCACGGGGCACAATATTTTATTCATCCTGGTGCCACCAAGATGTACCGAGACTTGCGGGAAATCTATTGGTAGAGTGGCATAAAGAAAGATATAGCAGCTTTTGTAGCTAAGTGTGCAACATGCCAACAGGTTAAGGTTGAACACCAAAGACCTGGTGGTATGAGGCAAGAGTTTAGTATTCCCACCTGGAAGTGGGAAGAGATAAATATGGACTTCATGATTGGTTTACCTCCTTTCCGACGCCATCATGATTCCATTTGGGTTGTGATTGATAGGTTGACTAAGTCTGCTCATTTCTTGCCTGTTCATACTTCATATACTGTTGAGGATTATGCTAGATTGTATATCCGAGAGCTAGTCAGACTGCATAGAGTTCCCTTGTCTATCATTTCGTATAGGGGTACTCAGTTCACTCCGTAATTTTGGAAAGCTTTTCAGAAGGGTCTTGG
>NC_061111.1:213887747-213889567 GCF_002878395.1 Capsicum annuum | reverse complement strand
GGATATGTTGAGAGCTTGTGTACTTGACTTTAAGGAAAGTTGGGATGATCACTTACCGTTGATAAAGTTTGCTTACAATAATAGTTTCCACTCTGGTATTGGCATGGCTCCGTTTGAAGCCTTATATGGGAGGAAGTGTAGATCACCCATAGGTTGGTTCAAGGTGGGTGAAGAGGCTGTGAGTGGTCCTGATTCGGTATTTGAGGCTATGGAAAAAGTTAAGTTGATTAGGGAAAGGTTGAAAACTGCGCAGACTCGTCAGAAGTCATATGCAGATGTTAGAAGGAGAGACCTTGAGTTTGAAGTTGGTGACCTAGTGTATTTGAAAATTTCACCCATGAAGGGAGTGAAGAGATTCGGAAAGAAGGGGAAGCTTAGTCCCCGTTATGTTGGTCCTTACAAAATTCTTAGTCGTGTTGGTAAGGTAGCTTATGAGGTCGAGTTGGCTTCCGAGTTGTCCTCTGTTCATCCAATATTCCATGTCTTCATGCTTAGAAAGCATATTAGCAATGTTGTGGTAGTGGATTCCTCTGTGAGTGCTGACATTCAAGAAAATCTTTCTTTCGATGAGATTCCTGTTGAGATTCTTGATGTCAGTGTCCGAAGACTAAGGAACAAAGAAGTTCCCTTGGTCAAGGTGTTGTGGCGAAACCAATCTGTTGAGGGTCCAACTTGAGAAGCTAAGGCGGATATGCGATCCAAGTACCCGTACCTATTTTCTGCGAACTCCGATCAAGCCGAAGGTACCATTATTTCCTAAATCATGCACTTTTGATAAAATTTACAGTAGTTCAGCTGTCATTTATTATGTGTTCAGCTGTAATTTCTTGAATTTATACATTCTATGTTGCATTCGGAGTGAGAAACGATGTGGTGATGAGTCTAACGAATGGTTTCAGTTGTATGCTCTATTCCCTATCTAATCTTGGCATGTCTAGCGTCATTCGAGGATGAATGTTTCCAAGGGGGGATGATGGGATACCCCAAAAAATTTTTTGTTGAAATTTTGTGCGTAAACGTGTTGGGTTCTATCTTCTAGAATGAATTATAAATTTTTCAAGTGGAATGTCTTACATTATGACCCACTATTGCATAAAGTATAGAATAAGCTTTCCAACAATATGTGGATCATCCAAAACGGACACCCGAGCGACGAGTTATGAACATTCCGATCGAACCATGAATAGTAGTGAACAGTAAAACGTGCAGGAAAAAGTACTGAGGCCTTGCATATTTTTGCTCCAAATTTAAACGATCATAACTCCTTGTACATAATAATCTGAGTGATCTACTATATATCAATGGAAAGATCAGCGAGTCCTCTTTCCAATGAAATTGGTTTCATCCAATTTGTCTATCAAAGAAAAAATTTATGGTCGATCTACTTCAGCCTATCAAAAGAGAATTTTTGGGTCATCATCAAACGATCATAACTCCTCGTACACAATGATCTGGGTGAGATACTATATATCAACGGAAATATATGAGAGTCCTCTTTCTAATGAAATTGGTTTCATCCAATTTGGATATCGGAGTAAAACCTTATGGTTGATCTACTTCAAACTATCAAAACAGTCCACCAAAGGACATATTCGAGAATTATTTTATTTTAGGGGCGTTTTAGTCATTCCCCCACACTCAAAATCCATCCAAACCCTATATTAAAGCCTATTAAAAGCATTATATGTTATATTTCATCAAATTCCCTCAAAAAGAAAACCCTAAGCTCCTACATCCAACTTTAAGAACCTCCAAAGTTCACCATTAATTCTGCAAATTTATTCAAGATTCCAAGTTCCTAGTTCAAGAACTCAAGAACC
>NC_061111.1:213761431-213887647 GCF_002878395.1 Capsicum annuum | reverse complement strand
GTTCACCATTAATTCTGCAAATTTATTCAAGATTCCAAGTTCCTAGTTCAAGAACTTCAAGAACCATCATTCAAAGGCACGATTAACATCTCAAAAATGAGTATCGATTTAAATTTCATCATTTAAGGTATGTGGAGTTTTTCAACAAGAACTCTCTTTCGTTCTTATGCCCAAAAGTAATTTTCTTTACAAAGGCATGATTTTTATTTGATTTTTATGAATTTGAAGTATGAACTCATATCTTATGATGATTATTATGAAATCTTGATGTTTATGATTTTGAAATATGAATTTACATGTGTAAAGATATAAAGCATGAATCTTGAATGATTTTATTATGATTTTGATATTTGGGTCGTGATTCCCCATTGAAAATTGTGTTTTTTTGAGAAAGTGTGTGTTATAAGCACGTTGATGTTGAATATTTCAGATATTTTGAATGATTTGACCTTTTGGTCTTAATGGAGTTCTTTTTAACTCGAGTGTGAAAGATCCATAACGTGGTTGATTTCGATAGATGGGAAGCATAATGGCTCCTGATGTATATTTATATATTACTGAAATTATTTTATTATGGATTGTCTTTGAAATGATCTGAGCTAAGTTTGGAAGAAATCTTTAGCATCGAGTGGGAGGTATAAAGCAACCTTACATCCCTATAACTACGTGCCCCCGTGGAGTGATCCTGAGGCTGATTTATATAGTGATCACTAGTTTGTGTGGATAGGATGGCTCTCCCCAACATGGGTTGTACATTGGACTCCATGTAGCTCACATGGTTTATGTCGGTTATAGGATCTCCTAGTATGTGTGTGTTTCCTTGTGTCTATGGTGAATGGTGAAGTGATTTGAAAGTGGAATTGTGAAAGTTATTTTTTTCGAAAGATTTAAATGATATTTACATTATGAGAATTGATATTCTTGATGAACTGAAAGTGATTGACAAATTATATGATGACTCACATGTGTTATTGTACTTATTTCATCCTCTCATGATTATGATGATTTTCTTCGGGCTAGGTGAGTCTTTCATACATCCTGCATATTTCTTATAAATATTTATGATGATAATGTTTATACAACTGCATACACCCCCATATACTCGGTTCCTTTCCATGGTACTGACCCACATCTTTGGATGTGGGCTGCATTTTCTCGAAATGTAGGTTAAGGTGCTCAGTTCCAGGTTCGACAGTGATTCTTCGGGCACGCTGTTCTACATCTTCTGTTGCGGTGAGTCTTCATGTTTCGAGGACGTGATGTGTGATATTGGTTTCACAGAATCGTTTATATTTGATAACTGAGTATGAGTCAGTTGGGGCATGTCTCTATGGCTCGCTGATTTTATTGATTTTCTTAGAGGCTTGTCAGACTAGTATAGATGTTGGAAGTTGACTAATAAGTCGTATTTTGTTATCTTTCTGAAATTCTTTTATTCTTGGACGATGATTACTCTGTTGATATTTGAGGGTTATTTATGGAAAATCCATTGATTTGTGTTGAACTGAATGAAAATGTCTCAAAGGGTTAGCTTGGGGCTACTCGTAGCCTCAAGCACCGTGTGACGCTCCGGGACCCGTTTTTCGGGGCGTTACAAGAATTTAGGAGCTTAATCCACTTGGTATGTCTTTTATTCAATTTATCTTATGCCTGAAGGTGCTTTAAGGATTCATGGTCAGTTTGGATCCGAAACTCCTTGGTCCATAAATAATGTTGTCAATTAATCAATGTTTTAACCAAGGCATATAAATCTAGATCATAAGTGGACAAATTTAGAGTTGCGCCCTTAAACTTCTCACTAAAGTAGGAAATAAGTTTATGATCTTGCATCAGTACAACACCTATGCCTACCTGACTTGCATCACATTCAATCTCACAAAATTTATTAAAATTTGGTAATTACCATGAGGGGGAAAGTCTAAGCGTAGCCTTCAAAGCTTCAAATACATTGGCTTTTTTACCAACCTATTTAAAAGACTTGTCCTTCCGGATCATCTTGATCAAGAGAGCAACGATGGTACAAAATTTTTTGACAAATCTCCAATAGAAACTAGCCAACCTATGGAAGCTTTATACTTCACTAATTAATTTTAGAGCTGGATAATTCTTGATAGCGTCTATCTTAGATTCATCCGCCTCAACTCCTCTTGAGCTTACAACAAATCCGAAAAAGACTACTTCATTCATATCAAAGAGCACATTTTAAGATTAGCATACAATTTTTCTCTTCTAAGCACTTCAAACACACTTTTCAAATATAAAACATGATCTTCAAGGGATTTGATATAAACTAGGACATTAACAAAATATACCACAACGAATATCCTAATGAACGGTTTCATCACATGGTTCATCAACTGCATAAAAGTATTAGGACTATTGGTAAGGCCGAAAGGCATGACCAACTATTCATATATACCAAACTTGGTCTTGAATGTGGTTTCTCATTTATCACCTGATTGCATCTGAATTTGGTGGTACTTGCTCCTAATATCTATCTTTGAAAACACACAAGAACCATTCAACTCATAAAGTATATCATTTAACCATTGAATCTTGGCTTGGTATTTTTGGTTGTGGACAACTTCAAGAAATCAACAAAATTAGCACAAGCCATATTAGCATAATTTCTACTATCAATGATCAAAGAGAACACACTATTCTTTATAAGGCATTTAGTATGGAAAAGATTTTTCCATTGACTAGGATCATCTATTGTTTTACTAATCATTGCACATCTCACAACAAAGTTTAGAACCTTCTACTCTCTATCTTGAGGACAAGCGTCTTCATTATCCTGCTCTACTTGCTCATCTTCTTGGACCCCTCTCTATCTTAGGCTTTTTCATCATCCTAATCTTCCAATCCCACCTCTTCTATAAGGTAATATAATTTCCCTTCCCTAGGATCACACTTCTCCGATTGGGACATTCACTTACTTTATATCCCCATCATTGGCATTTAAAATATTGAAAACCTTTAGGATTGGGAGTAGGATAATTACTACCTTCTTTTTTGTGGGTACATTGGGGTGGTCATATCTACATGCTTCTTATAATTGCACTTGTAGTACTTTTTATTGTTCCATCTCGATGACGATTGAGCTACCTCTTAATTCTTACTCCAAGTGATGTTAGATAAGTACCCTTTTGATTTGTAAGTTGCCCATTCTTTGATATCCTTGTCAATCTTCCAAGTTGCTTGGAAGATTTCCTGTATGGTTTCAAACTTGTGGATAGTCATACATGAGGATATTTCTTTGTTCAACCATCCTTGAAACATATGATGTCATAGTTCAAGTTTTCTTAATGATCGAGCTTCAATATTAATTGTTGGAATTCATCATAATAGGCCAAAATATTTTTTCTTCCTTGCCTCAAGTTGTATAACTTGGAAAGTAGCTTATGCCTATACCTCTTTGGTACATATGTTTGTCTCATGAGTCCCTTCAATGCATCCCATGGAGATGGTTATGCATTATTCAATGCATTTCCAAACCTCTTAACATAATCCCATATGTATTGACATACCTTTTAAATTGGGTTATGGCATAACAACTCTTCTTATCTTTGTAATATCATTGACATAGAATATTTTTTCATAAGAAGACTCCCATGATAGATAAGCTTTGGGATCACTCTCTCCCTTGAAATTCGGAAGACTAACCTTGATTGAATAGATACCCACATCTCATTCCTTATTACCATGTTGGTTATATTGATCATGAACTTGGGGTTGGTTTCCCAAGCTTCATCCATCATAAAGTGTCATACCAAATCTTTCTCCTCAGCCTTGATAACCTTTTTTGATCCATTAGACTACCTTTTATTTCTTCCACCATCATGTTGGCTTCTTCGAATGCTCTATAATCCTTTTGTTGTTTCTCCCTCTCTTTCTTCTCTATATGGAAAGGTTGGTTTTGGTTAAGTGGTGATTGGAATGGGGGAAATTGGTATGGTTGAGGTTAGGGTATTTTGTTTTTAGGTTCATCTTGTTGTGTTTGTTTAAATTGAGGTTGGAGCAGTCAAACAAGATTTTTATGGATATGCGGTGGCTTGGGTAGTGAGGTCTTGTATTGGTCTTGGCGGATTGTGCATTTGGTAAAGGGCTTCAGGGGAAATTGTAATGAATGTGCTTTGATCATGTCTGCTTGAAGAATCATGGTAGTTTTGGGCAGCGGAGAAGGTGGAGTTTAATCAACCTTCTATGTTATCCAACCTTCTACCCATATTAGACACATCCCCTTTAATCGACCTCACCTTAGTTTGTAAAGCTTCAAAATTATTGTTGAGAGCTGAAAGAGAGGCCAAGATAGCATTGGTAGTGCTATTATCCATGATATTTTATGTTTCACCTTCCGTATCTAGTGTACCTATGAATTAAGACACTTACAAAAAAAACAAACAAGTTAGCGGTAAAGAAGTAACCTCTCAACTCTACACACCTTATATGCCTCACACTTCAATATTCATGTGTTGGATGTTGGCTTATACTCCGATGAGAGTTGAGGTATGAATTCTAATCTTGTCCAAAACTGGTTCTTGTTTGAAGGACTCAAAAAAATCTTGTATGGACCTGATACAAGAGGTTATGATGATATATAAGCGAGAAAGCACTCAAAGAATTGGGACGAAGAAAGAAATGAACTCAAGGACTAATTCATAACTAAGTAAGTTGACTACTAGTTGTTAATTAGTGTTAGAATGAAGTAAAAGATGATTTGAAACCAAAGAAATGAAACTAGGAATCTAAATTGAGCTTAGTGAAATTTTGTCCAAGTTGACGACTAAGTTGAGAACTAAGTTGGTAGCCTCTCAACGAGTTAACAACTTGTCAACTTTCTCGTCAACCTTAGGTAGAATCGGGGCTGGGGTTGTCTTAGTTGACAATTAAGTTGACAGCTTGTCAATCTCGTCGTCAACCTTAGGAAGAATAGGTGTTGTAGTTGATCACTTGATTCCTTGGGCCTATTTCTTCAAGTACTTATCCTTTTTGGAATATTCCTTAGTATAAACAAGTACAACTCCTTTTACTCTATTTCTTTTGGATCAAACCCTTACTTTTATAGCTTCTTCTTCGACAAAATATGAAGAACTTGAAGAACATTCAAATAGTGGCCCTCAAGCAAATGATCTCAAAATTTGAAAAAATTCGAAACCCAAGCTCCTTTAAAGCACCCAAACAAACACCAATAGTTTTTATACTTCAAAACTCCCCCAAAATTTTCAGATTTAAGAACCCATTTGAAATTTCTTCAAACTCATGCTTCACCAATGGTGGGTAACTCAATACTTGTCAGATTAAGCTCAACTTTTAGATAACGACTCAAATAGCACTAGGGAACACTATTCTAGTACTAGAAAGACAAAAATACGCAAAGATCAACAACGTAAAATTTCAAAATAAACCAAAAATGTGAATAGGACTAATTTTGTGATTTTCTAGATAACAAACCCAAGAGTAAAATTGTTGGATGATCCTAAGCTCTGCTTTGATACCAAATGATAAGATTCAAGCTACGGGAATAAGAATCTAAGTACAAAAACTAAAGATAATCAACTCAAGATAGAAGATAGATAGATTGACACAATAAACTATAAGAAATTAAGAATTAATGAGTATTTAAAACTCAAAAACCCTTAATCTAATAGATTCAAACACGAAATCTCTTACATGTATCAAGAGGGATTCAACGTCCTCAAAATCCCCATTTCTAAATATTCAATACAAGTTCACCAATCACACTCTCAAGTACAAAGTTTATTCAATATTCAAAATAAGCAAATGGAAAATAACCGTAGGAGTTTCAATGTATAGTGTATTATTAGGCCAAAAAGTATCCCATGATCAAATTCTGAAAATAACCTTAATGGATAAATTTTACATGATAAGTCGTCACTTAGGTCATCAACAAGTTAACAGCTCATCAACCAAGTCATCTACCTAAACATAATGAAAAATCCTCCATCTCCCCCATCAACTTAGTCATCAAAAGGTTGATAACTTGTCAACTAAGTCATCATCGTAGTCGTCAGTAGGTTGACAGCTTGTTATCTAAGTCGTCAATAGTTTGAAAGCTTGTCAACTAAGTCATCAACACTTGGCATAATGTCATTTGTTCCTATTTCAGTTCCCAAGGTATTCATTATGATTTGAAATCATTTGAAGGGACTCAAAACATTTTCAAGTACTTGTATCTTCATAAATAATCCTTATAAGACTTGTATCTCCATGCTTGGCTTTTAGTAAAAGGTCTTGAAGACTTTTTTATTGTATCACGAGGTTACATAGGAATCGAAAGAGGATATAAATGTTAAATACCCATTCTTGTTTCCAATGTTGGACAAAAGTGATTAAGGTATGAACCTTACCTTCTCTCTTATTGCATTTCAAGTTTGTTTTGATTCTTCTCCATATTTTTCCTTATATTGTGCTAAGATTATCCTAATCTCTTATTTGGGCACAAATGATCCTAAAGAGAGGATAATATAATACCCCAAAAATTTTGGTGATTTTATTTTAGACCCTCTCTCATGTTTAAGGATAATTTTTGACTTAAATCATAATAAGGGATGTTAACGGGACCACTAGAGAGGGTTTCAGAGTTTATAAAAAGTATTGGGAATCATTTTAGGACCCCAAACCAGTGAGGGTCTACAATAGCAGCATGCCATACCCGTGTCACACCATGATAAGAGAATGTCATGCTCTTGCCACTCTACGATAAGGGTGTTCCACACTATTGGGTTGGCACTATAAGGGCGTGCCATGCCCAAAGGTACAAAACATTAAATTTTATTTATTTTTAATTTCGAGTGAGGGATTTTTTGGTATTTTTCCCTATTAAACGACTTTAGTCCCTGTATAAACCAACGTACCCATTAGTTATAAGATTTTACACATTTATTCTCCTCTCCATCCTCTAAAGTGAACAAAAGGCTAGGTTGAAGGGTAAAAAGGTTGGAGTTCAAGCCAAGAGCTTTTGTTCTTACTATTTTGGGAGAAATTTCACCTTAAAAAGGGATGATGGACACTTACTAATTTAATTATTGTATTATTGCATCAATTTAATTGATATTTTTGCATTCTTGAATGTTTTATTCAAACTAAGGTTGAGGGTTTTTGATTGCTATACACTTGCATTGATTTTTCCCTTGTTTTAATGGCTTTTCTATGGTTTGAATGCTGAATTTTAAACTAAATTTTTGTTTTACAGTAAGGATGAAATTTAGTAATCATGGTTTCATAATATTTATAGATTTTTTCATGGTGGTATGAGCATGAACTTCAACCCACATCATAATTTGGTTTCTAAAAAGGGATTTCATAGTGTCTAAACTATTCAATAGAAATTTGCATAATGAAACTGGAAAAAAGGTGAAAAGGTTTTGGAAACACCCTTGGGGCTATGGTTATGGATTCTTACAAGGAAATTAGAGTCTAAATGTTTAAATGGTTATGGTATGGCATAATTGGAATCGCTTGCAAGTCTCTTGATATGACGATACCAAAATGAAAATGACTTAATAAAAGACTCCATGGTTAATGTTAGGTGAAAATGCTTTAATTGGGATTAAAGGGAATTATGTATACCGAAGGAGGGGGGAGGGACCAACCCTAGAATCCATATTTTCCGATATTGGGGGTCTATGACTACTAGTTTGCTTTACTGTAACACCCCGCATTTTTGGGCTAGACTTCGAATCGTCATTCCTACGTGTGTAAACTTTAATCCCATAAATTTTAGGTGAATACACTAGTCATGATCATTATATTAGTGTGTAAAGTTCTTTCGATGTTAAAATGTGCGTAGGAATCTCTTAGAGCGAAGTTGAGCTAAGAGCCTTTGATTCGGCCAAATCTTTGTATTTGATTCTACAAGTGTAAACTTTGAACGTGTATAACTTTTGATATATGGGGAATTTTCATATCAAGACCCACCAAATTATATATAATTGAGTTAGCTTTCCAATAATACCAATTTGGCCTTAATCCGATACCCAAATAAAAAGTTATGACCATTTTCGTAAGAGGAAGTAAGGGCATATGATAGGCCCACGCCACGGGGAATATTCCCCTATAATAGAGGGGGCGTCGAGAGGGCCACTCCCATGGACTAGAAGGCGTATTGCGGGGTGTATTCCTTCAATGTTTCATCTTCTTAAGGGTCAAGGGGCACTTTGGTCCATTCCCCTCAACCCCAAACATCCAAGGTATGAATTATAACACCCAAAAGGGCATTATTTTCTCATCTTCTTCAAATCAACTAACGTAAAAACCCTCCTATTTTCCAAGAAAAATAATCCAAGATTCTACTCTTAAAAACACTAGAATTCAAACTTCAAAGCTTAATGATCTTTAAGAAAACATCAAGAATAGAGTTTCTTTCACAAGTTCATCATTCCAGTCCCAAGATTCAAGCTTTCTTCCTCAGGAATTCAAGGTTTCAAGTTCCAATTTCAAGTTTCTGCAAGAATTCATTCAACTGAGGAATGTGGGAGTTTATTCATGGGTTCCTTTCACCCATGGAGCCACAAAACCTTTCTTTGATTAAAAAGATGAGTTTTCTTTTATTAAAAAGATGCATATAATCAAGATGAGTTTATTTTATGTTTTTCCTAAGTGATTTGAACTCAATTCATGTCCAAGTATTATTCCTTGGATAATTTATGTTATCTCATGCTTTAAGTTTCAATTTCTCATGTTACATTCAAGTGAATTTCATGTTAAACCCCCAATTTATGAATTTAGCTGTGTAATCATGTTGATTTCTCATGTTTAACACATTCTCATGTTTAAGTTCATAATTCTCACATGTTCATGGAATGTTCATGGTTTGGGTCTTTGAACCATGATTCCCATCCTAAAGTTTTAAGCGTTGATATCATGCTTTATGGGTCATTCAGTACTGGCAGGTTCTGAACACCCAATACTTATGTGCTTACTTACGCTTTAAATCTTTTAAGTAATAATTTAATGAAACCATAATTCCTATTATTTACTTTTATATTTATGATCATGTAGAGCATTATTAGTTTTTGTGTTTACATTTATCTCAGAATCCATATGCACTATTATTCTCAGAATACCATGATCTGATCTTATCAGTTATCAGTTATCAGTGCATGCACCAGTTAGTATTTCAATGTCTTTCTGTTAGGAGTAGGATTTAGCATCTATCGAATACAGAGATGGTGGCTTCCTCGTCAGTTTAGGCAGAGTCATTAGTAGAAGTCCATGTATTCCAGAACTACATAGCTAACTTAGGATATGAGGGGTCACCCATCAGTTTAGGCTTGACTTCCTCTCAGGGGTCACCCATCAGTTTAGGCTTGAAACCCAAATCGCTTAGGATAATAGATTAATGGATCCACACAGCCAGTGTTATTACCTATGTCATGATACTAACACCCTTCCAACTGGGGTTAAAGGATGGACCCTAATTAGCTCAGATTGGAGCATATCGGTTACATGATAGCACCCACTATTCCATTCTAGTTATTCAGACTAAGTACAACTCAATTTTACATAATCAGTATTTAGTTATCAGTTAATCAGTATATAATTATCTGTTAATTAGTATACAGATACCAGCTAATAATATCCAGATATCAGTTAATCAGTATTTAGATCAGTTATTCAATACTCATATATCATCTACTTAGTATACAGACATTAGTCATCTATTTAGTTAGATTTTATCTATTCAATCACACAGGCATCAACCATTCAATTAATCAGATCAATGTAGTACATGCTATGTTCTGTTTTGTAAGGTTATTTGTTTAGGCTCAGTATATTTTTATATTTAGACCTTTGAGTTATGAAAGTTTCCACCATCTAGTTTCAGACCCAATATTTATACGCCATCCTTAGTACATCATTTATAGCATATTCAGGCTTACAAGAGAATTTCTTACAACATTTATGTTTTACTGCTTCCCCCTTCAGTTCTACTTATCCTACAAAAGTAAAGCTTTAAGAAACTAAGTGTAGTGATTCACCAGTTATCAGATTATGTTTGTTACTCGTGTATTAAGCTACTTTATCTTTTAGTTGATTTCATTCTCTTGGTGAGTCTACTTGCACTTAGCATGCATGTTTTAAGATTATGTATCTACTCAATTTTACTTATTGCATTCACCCTCGCTTACTCAGTACATTCCAAAGTACTAATCCATATATATGTCTATGTGCTACATTGTCTTATAATATAGGTACCAGTTGTAACCTACACATCATAATTAGACAGTTGTAACTTCCAGCCAATAGGTGATAAGTTCTCCTATTTTGGGGACTCCAGCTAGTTGTAGTTTATATACTATATTGTATTTATTCATATGTGTTGATTTACAGTAGTTGGAGGCATGTCCCAGCTATCTATAGTTAGCATAGTAGAGGCTTCATATATAGTCAGTAGAGTCATGAAATGTAAATACCAATTCTCTCTTCATTTTTATTAGGATGTAAACTTTATCAGTATTATATTTATCCAAATTATGCCATGATTATGTTTTCACAAATCAAACTTAGCTATTTTATATATCCTAAATCAGTTGCACAAGTATCACGCCAGTTCATAGGTTAGCTTGGGATTACTTGTGGTTCTAAGTATCGTGTTATGACTAGGGTGTAGTATCAGGTCGTGACAAACTTGGTATCTAAGCACAGACTTCAACTATCTTAGTGTGTCTATGAAGTCGCGTCTGGTAGAATCTTTCAAAATGGTATGGAGACGTCTGTACTTTTCTTTGAGAGGCTACAGGGAATTTAAGAAATATTTCCCTTTTTTTATGTATTAGATCATGCAGTAGAAGTGTTCTCTAAGGAACTTATGTAGTTTCTTACGTTCATCCATTTGTGCCATCTATCCCTCATTCTTAAGGCAAAAGAAATACACAAGATTAAATCCTTATCAATAGAGTTTTCTCAGAGAATCCTCCTAGACAGTTCTGGGATTGCACGCAGTATTAAAAGTATCCCATCAATGCATTTATATTCCAGAGTATGAAATATTTCATTCATGTTCATTATAATCGTGCAGTAAGCAAAAGTTAGATGTGCTTTCAAATCCCTTCTTAAAACCCTTTGACAGCATATGATCTAGAATTAAAAACATAAACCCAGAATTTTAGTAGTAGTAAAGTGGGGATAGTGTTATCTGAATTTTGTAGATTATGTATCCATTAGGCTAGTTGTATTAAAGGTGAACCAAAAGGCTTGAAATAGTGTATGCAAGAATTTATGTATGTTGATGCAAATTACATGTTGTTGATGTAGGGTATATTGGTGTAATAGTATTTCTCATGGTTTAGGGAAAAATATAATTTTATAGATATGATATTTGTAGGCTATGATGGAAGTAGTATGGTTCATTTAAGGTTTAGGAATATCCATGTTATGTGGAATCTAAGTTTAAATCTTGGACGATTGATCTGCTAGTAATAAGAATTGAAATTCTAGATGGAGTGAACTCATAATATGATGATACTCATGAAGATTCTAAGTTGGTGAGTGTCTGAGTTATTATATGATGACTATTGGGGCTATAGAAAGTTAAATGTTGTATCTCAGAAGAAAGTATTAGCAGTGGATTTTACACTTTCTGGTAGTCTTTTGGGGTGAGTTTATTATTTACGTGTATTGTTATATCTCGGATCTAGAGTAAAGTGGTTACAGTTCAAATTAGAGTTTATCTAAGGGGTCCACGGACTTAGAATGATGGCTTAAAGCTAAGGGGGAGATGATAAAATAAGTAACCAAGTCAGGCTTTCAGATTCTACTAGTAATGCCAGAGTATTGTAGAACATCAGTAGTGGAGGAAGATGCCTGACCAATTCTTATCTCAGTGCAAAGCTTTGTACTTTAGTCATCATGATATCTATTCTTTCCTTATAGGTCATCTCCACAATCATAGCTTATATTCATGCACTTTCCATAATTATGTACTCTCCTAGTTCCTAGTATAAGGAGTTCAAGTTCACTCAGAAGTACGAATCATATTCCAAGAATGTATGAACTCTAAACTCAGGTCAAGCAACTCATAACTCATGTACTCATGCTTTATAGTATGTTATGTTCCAGGTACTCATGCTATACTCCTAATGATCATCAAAATTCATATTATGTCATTTATACCCTCAATTTAGATCTCTTTGATGAATAAATGATGTTGATATTCTATTCCTCAAGCCTCAGTTAATTGTCAAGTTACATATAGTATCCTTCCATGCTTTAGGATCGCATTTTCTAACCTTTCAGTGGCCTCTCCTTATGAAATAATAGTAGTGATGAGTAATTGTTTAGATAGGAGAGAGTAAATGTTCCTTGTTAAAGAAAATATTATAGTATGCTTGTATTATATAAGTCTACAAGCTTGAAGGAAGATTGAGGTTAAGCTTTTTGTATATGTCATGGTTAGTTGAGAATTCTATGTGTGTTTTCTTGGGGTAGTGCATGGAAGTTGTTAATGATGGAGATTTAGAGGATATTGGAAAGATGCTTTTATGGGTGTTTGTTTA
Organism: Capsicum annuum; assembly: GCF_002878395.1. NCBI lineage: Eukaryota > Viridiplantae > Streptophyta > Magnoliopsida > Solanales > Solanaceae > Capsicum > Capsicum annuum. Next base: position 213,875,126 of record NC_061111.1, on the reverse strand, counting down.
GAAGTTCATATGTGTTTACAATGATAGGTTGGAATGTCATGTTGGAATACAAGTGGGAAAATGCATTATGGGCTAGTGAATTCCTAGTAAGAGGTTGAATGTAGTTGTTGAAGTAGTAATAAGAATTATTCATGAGATGAAAGATGTGAAACACACATAGGGTATTAAATTCATGTTTCAGACTAGTGTTGTGATGTTATGTGTAATACCTTGTGATTTTGAGCTAGGCTTAAACATAATAAGAGTATTTAGTTCAACTCAGACTTTGACTAGAGTAACTGCATGTACCCGTTTGAGTTTTTTAGAAGGAGGTTAAGTTTGAATTGGGAAGATGCATTTCCTAAGGCCTGGTAATTCTACCCCAACTTATGTTTTGTAGGCCTATGTTCCATGTTACAAAATTTTAGCCATATTGCGATTCCTTATTCAGATATCCTATTCTGATCATGCCCAAGAATTCTTTTCTCCCTAATATTATTAGAACTTCTTCAAAGAGTGTTGAAGAAATACTCCAGTTGAGAATGATCTTTTAGTATGAGTTAGTCTGTATAGCCAGCAATTCAGTTTAATAGTCAGTTAGACAAGTTCCTATGGTTTTCCATTTTTCCATCTGGTCATACTATCCGAAGTCTCATGAATATGGCTATTCCATGAGGTAATTCATTAACATCCATGCAAGTTGCAAATTCAGTTCAGTCCAAGCATCATTTTTCAGATTCATCTATTTAGTGATGACTCAGTTCATAAGCAAGTACTCCACCTCAGACATTGTAATACCCCTTGTACGAGTCATCTCAGAAATTAGTTTCATGATTAAAGTTATAATGTTTCAGTGCATCTACATCCTTCATTACCAAACGTATCATGTGCACTTTATTCCATACTGATAAGACTTCTATAAATTCCTATCCATCATTCGAGGATGAATTATTCCAAGATGGAGATAATGTAACACCCCGCATTATTGGACTAGACTTCAAATCGCCGTTCCTACATATTTAAACTTTAATCCCATGATTTCTATGTGAATACATGGATCATGATCATTATCTTGGTATGTAAAGTGCTTTTGAGGTGAGAATGTTTGTAGGAATCACTTAGAGCGAAATTGAGCTAAGAGCCTTTGTTTCGGCCAAATCTTCGTATTGGATTCTAAAAGGGTAAACTTTGAACATGTAGCTTTTTATATATGTGGAATTTTTAGCTAACACTACTAAAAAAATGTCAAAAAGTGACGGTCAAAAGCGACGGCCAGCATCGCTTTTTTGGGCAAAAGCGACGGAAGTCCGTCGCTTTTTTTTCATCTCAAAAAGGGGCGTTGGTTTTTGAAAATGACGGCCTGTGTCTCTTTTATTATGACGGATAGCGTCGCTTTTAGGAAAAAAAATTAGTTATTTTTTGAAAAAGCGACGTTGTGCGTCGCTTTTTGTTCTTCAGGTGAAGAGCACATGATGAACAAAAAATGACGGACATCATCGTTTTATTGAAAAAAAAAGTTTTTCAGAAAAATTGACATTTTCCGTCGTAATTTGGAAAAAATAAAATATTTTTTTAAAAAAAACGACGTGGGTCATCGCTTTTGTTCTTCATTGAATAAAAAGCGACGTTGGTCGTCGCTTTTTGTTCTTCATAATGAATGAAAAACGACGTTGGTTGTCGCTTTTTGTTCTACATAATGAATAAAAAGCGACTGCCATCATCGTTTATCTTTTAAAAAAAATTACCGATTTAAAAAGCAACGCAAAGCGTCGCATTTCAGAAAATATATTTTAAAAGAGCGATGGACAAAAGAGACCTTGTCCATCGCTTTTCTGCATTTTTTTGGAATGCAAATATTTGCATTTTCTAAATCCCACCTGGCAAATAAATACAGTTTAATATATACTTCATGCAACAGACATTACTAATCATACAAAGAACTACATCATCAAAAACATTTAAATAATTCAAATCATCAACACTTCAACAACATCCAAAACACTTATCCAATATTCAAAAACACTTAACAGGTAATTCAAAAAAATTCAAAACAAGTCTTTAAGCTTCTTAATTCTAAAAGTTAAGTTCAAAAATTAATGTCTAAAAAAAGTCTAGAAGCAAATTCAACTAACACTAAGGAGTAGTGTCAACAAACTCATCACTTTCTATTTCTTCTTTGTATTTAAATCGGGAGATGGAGAACGGTGATGACGGCGACTCATGCTAACCACTTGTTTCTTGAGTTCCTCGATAGTCTTGCTCATGACTTTATTTTTAGCAACGGACTGTACAAAGGAACGTGAAAGTTCTGTAATCTGCTACGACATAGCAGCAAGTTGAACACCGTCAATCGCCTCAGCCTGGTGCGAGGAACCAATACTAGCCCATCCAGCACGAAGATGTCATAACTAATTTTGAGAATCAAACCCATAGGTTTTCCCTTTTCTTTTTCCTCCCGCCACTTTTTTAGTCCAAATTTTATTTGATTCCTCCTGTGTAGGCTCGGTTGAACCAAATTCAGACAAGTAGCATATAAATTCATCCTGCATATTAAAAAAGACACATTATTAAATTTTACTGAACTTTAAAAAAGACAAGGATATTCATGTTTACACCAAAAATAAAAGAGAACTAAGCAATTCATCCTTAGTTTCTAAAAAGTACAGGATTTTTCTTCAAAACACCTCTAGCAGATAAGCTCACTGAAGACCCCTAGCTCAAGGACGACTACCAAAAAAACAAAAATGTACTGGCCCAGCAAACAATCTACTGAAAATGGCATGTCAATTTAAATTAACATAAGTACGACATGTGGCATTAGAATTAGAGTTACTGTTAAGTACAAATGATCAGCCACAGAAGTTTGAGCAATTAGTCGTTCGCAAGTATTAGCAAAGTCAATTCATAGGAAATAATGTTGTGCCTTCCCAGTAACATTAAGAGTCAAAACAAGCACTAAAGCACAAATCTAAAAGATACGGATTACTTGCTAGTTGATAACAAAAGGTAGACAATAGGAGAATGATATAGCTATTTAAATATAAAGGTTTAATAGAGTAAAATATAAATATAAGTCTTACATTGTCATTTTCAGCCTTGGGCTCAACCCACACATCCGGGTCTGACTCATTCGTCTTTTTCAGCAGATGTGTTCATCTGAAGAACTCAAGTCGAGTCGGTTCACGACCCAAGTTCTTCTTCTACAAACAAAAAGGTAAATAAGCATAATCAAGTAATATTTATATGAACTTTATTTAATGAAATTTATATAAACAATATTTAATGAGCCACCTTTCAAACTGGCTCTTACTTTCTTATTTTTCTCAGACAGTGCCTTATATTCAGGAGATTCCCAATAAATACACAAATCATCATATACAATTTTGAGAAGCCATTGTGCAACATTGCTTGTACGTCTAACACAGTCAAGCCAATTGCGTAGCTTTCCACTAGTATTCCTCTCAAAAATAGTGGATATAACTCTATTGTGCTTTTTCAACCAAGTATACATTGTCTAAAAATCAATTGAGTAGTGTTATATGATATATATATATATACACACACATGCATATACAAATATATATTACTATTAAATTTAACCAAATAATGATTAAATCTAGTATACCTTGAACTACTCAAACATGGCTTGTCTATGGTCTTCTGGAATCTCCGACCAACTATACCAAGGTTGTGAAAAAGCCTTCCAACACTCTCCCTTACTGCCTTGTTAACTTTTTTTATGCGAGATGCCACCTGTAAAAGAACAAAATAAATATGTAAAGAACTTACCACTTATGTTGTTCTTGTTTTCTAGTGAACAAATCCTCCTCTAATTTAACTGTCTACAAAAACGATCTAGTACATCAAAAGAATCCCGAGACAGCACTTACTGCAAAGTTGTACCTCTTGTCATGTGATAGTACTGAAGTAACAAAATAAATATGTCAGCATGAATATTTTATTAATGAAAAATAAAATTATGAATTAAAAACTAAACTTATGTGGATCCATTAGGCTCGATGAAGACTCTACCAAGCCTGTCTTTATCTCCAGGTATGAGACCAATCAAATGTGTATCAGTATCATCTGCTATAGGTGGAGGTGGAGATGGAGGTGCAGATCCAGATGTGGATGCTACTCCCGGGAGTACCTAAGGTTCATTAACTGGGGGAGTAGATATATGTGCATCAGAGTCAGAGTTGTCTCTCAGCCGTAATCCTGAGAGGTGGGGGGATGAATCGCGAGGGGATGGAGTACCAGATGATAATCTCGAAGTCCCTATATCTGTAGGAGGCCTGAAAGTATGTAGAGCATAAGAAGTGCACACCTGTCGCTGCTTTATATGACCATGATAATCTACAGGATTACTAGTGTTAAATGGGACATAAAACCTCCCTGATGAAGAGATGTACATTTGTGGCTGTCAAGAAAGTTGACCAGGAATATCATCAGGATTTATAAGCGTCCTAGATTTCTTTTTAGCAATTGACTTTGAATTCTTTTCAGGACGAGGCCGATCACCGCTATCACCGGATATCATCTACATGCAAGTTTACATTATAAAACACATAAAAATTAATTTGTATTCTACCAGTGCTGCTAGCATCCTATAAATATAAATTTACAGAAACTTACATCCAAGTAATTAAAAGGTAATTACATGTACAACAACTTGTACTTGAACTTGAACTTGAACAAGTAGTAATATTGAAAATCTTGAACTCTCAAACTCCCAAAGTTGCTTCAATTTTTTTTTGGTAATTTATATTCCAAAGTTGCTATATTTGTATTTTACTTTGGTAATTCTTGATTTTCTTGTTGTATATTTGAGCTTATTTTCCAGGTTTGTGACTTGGTAAATCTTTATTCTTGAATATTTTAGAAGAGTTGGCAAAGTGTTGGAATAAACTAAATTAAATTTTGATGGTTTGAGAAAATAGAGTTGCTATGAGTGGTTTATCTAGATGCTCCCTATCATTTCTCTTTGTAGCCCAACAATGAAACTAGATTTTCTAAGCCAATAGTCGACAAGGTTCTTGTCAAGGAAAGGAGCATGTATACAGAAGACCACGTTTTTTGGCTTTGTGTTGTTGCCCAATTTGCTTTCTCATTTTTGTTCAACTTTTTCTTTATCTTGGCACTGACATACCTAAACCGTAAGTCCCAGATTTTCTACACTATTTGAAGTTTTAGAACTGGCTCTTGGTTCTGAATAGTCCTTGTAAGAAAAATGCAGCACTTGGAAATTCTAGATCAGTTATTTCAGATGATGGCAAAAGTAAGAAAAAGAAGCAAACACAATGGAGTTCAGCATCTTCAGCTCCGATGACTGAAGGTCTAGACTCTTGTATTTTTCTAGTTCTCATGGTTACAGCTTTTATCTATAAAAAATGGTTTTCTTTTCAATAATTTTCTTAGAGGTCCATAAACTATCACTCAAGTGCATGATTCTGGTGTTGGTTATACTCTGGTAGTTGTATCACCATGTATATGATCATAGGTTCATATTATGCATCAACATTTATACAATGTCATGATTTAGGAGACGCTAAATCCTTTCTTTACTCTTACTCTTTGTAAATATTCTGACTACTTTAATGATTATTACAGGTATAGTTATGGACGCAAGGAACACTAACAACTCAAGTATTGAAAAATCCAAGCCAACCGGAATGGCACTTTCTTTCTAGTCGCTATCCCTTGCATTTAATCATATCAATTATTATGTTGATATGCCGCCTGTAAGTAACATTTCTTAATATTTGAACATTAACTTTGTTATGATTCTGTTCTTACTAATTATCTGGTAATCAAGAATAGATGTTTCCTAAGGAATTCCTAAAAATCATACGGATCCTAGATTTTGGGAAAATCCATTACAGACAGTTACATGTACTACTAGATTCACTCATTACTACTACTATAACCCATTATAGTTCTCACTTATTTTGCTGTTTGATCGAAAATCACCTAATACTACTAATTTCACTCATTACGGACAGTTACATGTACTATTATCTGGTAGTGTTAAAGTTATTTTACATTGTTGCATCTATTTATTCGAAAAACTGGTCAATACATATATATTTGTTTTTGATAACCATGGTGTCTGGGCTAGCTTTCGCGCACCTCGACTATATTCACGGGATACCTACCTCCTCCCACCAACAACAGATACCAGGTACACCAAGGTTAGGAAAAATAGGAAAAATCTACTAATCTAGACATTTGAACTATCCGAACATCTGAACCAAATCCACTTTCATCCATTTGCAAGCTTAATATAGATATGGACACGACAAGAAGGTTCATGACTACTCATTTACTAGTTTAAAAAAAGAAGGTTCATGACTACTCTTTTTCTTTATCCACCTTTTCTCTTTCTAAAAAGTTTGGAAGGTTGGCTGGTAGATACAGTTTGGAGAAAAGATAAGGGGAAGCAGCAGAAAATGAAAGGACCAGAGAAAATGGGGAAAAAGGAACAAATCTAGAGAGTGAGACTCATGTAAGTCCTGGAGAAGCATCACATGTCTAACTCTCGCTCCAGTGTTCAAGGTTTGATTCCAAATGACAAGAGTTGTAACATGATATCACAGATTACCTGCAGATCATTAATTGCTTACTCCCTGGAGTTTTTTTTTCCTGACGAGTATGTTTGATACATCCAAAGAACAACAGTCCCTACAAGAAACATAAGTAAAGAAAAACAGTGAAAATCTAATTGAAGTTTCAAGAATGACACAGAATGCAGGCATTCAAACAACAGACTGTTATCTTTAACAGCACACTCTATATGATGGAGACCTAGTAAACACACTTAAGATGTACATGGTCATGCAAACAAAAGATGTTTCAGATCATCTAGCAGAATATTAATAAGCATAGCTTCTGTTAGCCTAATTGACAGGTGCCACTGCTTTTATTTTTGTAAGGAATTCTCCTATCTGAAAACTAAATGCATATAGCTGATCATATTTACCGCCTCTTTAGGAGATGGGTGGGCACCAAGAGAAGCCAAGCACCACATAATAATCATCGGGAATTTGTCATGTCAACTACAAGCTATAACAGTAAGGACCCTAACAAACAAGTGATTGCCATGCAACCTGATGACGATGGTGAATCCCAAAAATGGAGCAACCATGTTTGACTTCGAATTAGTTGTTAGTATTAGTGAACAATATTTGTTTTAGTGGCTCATGCGTGCGTCTAATTTGTAAATATTTTGGCTTAAAGGAGTCAAGATTTTGCTGCAGTACTCTTCCATAGAATAAACTAGAAGGGGTTTTATTCTTTCCCACATTTTATAAAATAATGTGCTCCTATTTAAAGAGTGATTATCACCTGTATACCCATTTTTGGCTTTTATTTACCTACAATATATAACTCTATAGCTGACAGCTACTATACAACAACAATCTAGTAGTAAAAACTATAGAGAACATTAATTAAAGTTGTAACTAACAGGTGCATAAGCAGAGAAAGCAATAAATAAAGAAACCGAGAAAGAAACATATACACCAGTAAGTGGAACTTCCTCAGTCAGAATATCCAATTCAAGCAATAAACAAAGAAAGCAGCATGTACACCAGTAAACGGAGTTTAGGCAAAAAAGATAACTATAAAATAAAATCCAAAAAGTGGAACACCACGAAATCTCAAAAATCTCAAGCCTAAGCGAGTACAAACAAGTAATCTCAAAAAACTCTAACCAACAAAATACAAACTAACTAGTGGTAGTAAAAAAACTAACTAGCTAATCTATATTCTCTAAATCTTCCTCATCGCTTGTTTCATTTCCATCATTCTCTCATTCTTCCTCATCCGTTGTTTTATTTCATGGTCCCATTCTTCCTCCCAGAATGATTCATTTCCCTCATCTATTTTTTCCGCTATATTTACGATGTAAATGATCTCATCATCATAAACTTCTTCTAATATGCATTGAGAATGTTCTAGATTGTTTTCCAACTCATCATCCACTATTTGATCAACAACTGTGACTTCGTTCTGGTATGTCACATCTGACACATTCTCAATCTCAATTCTCCCCATAGGCTTTGTCTTTATAACAACCCACCAATTCGCTTTATCTTTGCGCAATGGATATGTAGCATAATATACCTACCTAGCATTTTGTGCAATGATAAAGAGATTATAACGATTATATTGCCTCGTATGCTTAACTTCAATTATATTATGCTGTTGATTCACCCTTGTACCTCTATGTGATGGATCAAACCACTTGCATCGAAATAGAATTATCTTCTTTTTTGGCCAACCAGGGTATCTGACTTTTAATATCTCTTGTATGACACCAAAATATTCAACGATTTGACCATTACCATCAACATCACCTTCAACACACACGCCACTGTTATTAGTTTTCTTATACTTAGAAACTTTCTCAGTTTGAAACTTGAAACCGTTCACACAATATTTATCCATTGTCTGAACTTGAGTTGCAAGACCAAATATAATATCTCTCACCAATGGTAAATGTTCGACGGTACTATGTTCACCCAAAACCTACATATCATTAAATCAAAATACAAATTTTATTAAATGACCTATATATAATTTTAGTAAATGCACATATGATCTATCATACTTACGTATTCTTCCAGCCAATCGGAAAACCTCGTATATATTGCATCATTACCCCATTTCCCAATGAATAAACTGTCAAGTATACATCAGTAAGGTTTTTTATTAGTGAAGTGTCCTAAACAAACTAATATAATTCTCTAACATCATTGACACTTACTCAAGATATGGTTAAATCTCTGGATAATTGAGACAAAAATGTGTCACAATACATTTTCTTTCCATCCCAGTGAGGGCTCGCATACAATAACTTTTAGATCCTCTACCCGAATTGTTTAAAATTGATATAGGTGGAAACATAGGATCACAATCACCTTCATCATTACGATTGGACCTATTTGTCTAGCATGGCACTTCATCCATAAAGTAGTAAGGACAAAAATAAGTTGTTTCTTTTGCAAGATAAGCTTCACAAATCGATCCTTCAATCTTTTCCCTTTGCTTAATAGCTTGTTTGCACTCGCCAATTTTTCTGCATAATTTTATCTTAGGTAGATAAAAGTAATTCTTTTAAGAAAATAATGGCATTAATTTAAAAAAATTTACCTCTCTCCTAGATACATCCACCTCATTTGAACTGGGCCTCTAAGATGTGCCTCTTCTATGAGGTGAATTAGAAGATTCTCCATCACATGGAAAGATCTTCTCCAACTTAGTAGTGATGACAGGAATATTCTGCTCTATTTTCTCCAAGCTACTCTCCAACAACTTTCCCAAACACAAATCTTTGAAGAACAAAGTTATCTTTGTGATTGGTTTCCATATCCTCTCAGGAAGGTGGCCAAATGCAATAGGAATCAAGGTTTCTATAAAAACGTGACAATCATGGCTTTTCATACCAATCAACTTCCCTTTTTCCATATCCGCACGTTTTCCTAAATTCGAAGTATAGCCCTCGGGCATCCTCAAATTCTTAACCCACTCACATATTTCTCATTTCTCATCTAATGTGAATGAAAAACTTGCCTTGGGCTTACACAATTTACCATTTTCTTTTTCCTTCAACCACAATTCCTTTCTCTTACAATACTCCTTTATATCCATTCTAGCTTTTGAATTATCTTTTGTCTTGCCCTTAACATCCATGACTGTGTTGAATAAATTATCAAAATATTTTTTTTCAATGTGCATCGGATCAAGATTATGTCTTAGTTTATTGTCCCCCCAATACGGCAACTCCCAAAATATGCTTTGTTTGGTCCAATTATGTTCAACACCATATCCAGGAAGTTTAGAAGGTGGCCCATCTGTAACTTTAGGTAAATTACAAACTCTCTCCCAAATCTGATGTCCTGGCAGTAAAGGAGGTGGCGAATCATTCTCAATCTTATTCTTTATGAACGTATTTTTCATCCTTCTAAACTCGTGGTCCATTGGTAAGAACTGGCAGTGACAATCAAACCAAGAATTTTTTTGACCAAACTTTAAAGTGAATGCTTTGCTATATTCCATGCAATATGGGCAAGCTAACTTTCCAGCAGTCGTCCAACCAGACAACATCCAATATGTAGGAAAATTGCTAATAGTCCACATTAAATTGACACGCATAACAAAAATTTGCTTAGTTGATATATCATATGTCACCACACTTTCATGCCATAATTGTAGTAATTCATCTATCAATGGTTGGAGATATACATTGATCGAACTTTTTGGATCACGAGGACCTGGAATAATAAAACTTAGAAATATGTAGGAACTTGTCCTGCACATTTCAGGTGGAAGATTATATGGAGTATTAAATACAGGCCAACAAGAATAAGGTATGCCAGAATTAGAGTATGGTATGAAACCATCTGCACACAACCCCAATCTAACATTTCTTGGTTCACTGGCAAAATCAGGATTAGTTCTATAGAAGTGCTTCCAAGCTTCTCCATCTGATGGATGATACAAGACACCCAATGTCCTTCTATTTTCGTGGTGCCATTTCATATGTGGGGCTGAACTCATCGAAGCATACAACCTCTTTATCTTAGGTATAAGAGGTAAATAGTGCATTGCCTTAATAGAAAGTATCTTTCCACTGGGAGTCCGCTTATAACGAGCATGTCCATAAAACTTACAATTTTCTAATTCAGTATCCTACTTATAGAACAACATGCAACCATTTATACAACAATGGATTCTATTATATGACAATCTCAACTTGGAAACCAATTTCTTTACTTGATAAAAATTCTGAGGTATATTCAACTTCGGATTTACTAGTTCACCCAAAAGACCAATCATAGAGTCCATACAGCTAGAGTAACATTCCAATCTACTTTGATACTCAGTAATCTAACTGAAACAGATAAAGTAAAATGCAGACTCCCTTCGCATAGTGGGTGACTAGCCTCTTCTAATTATTGATAAAACCTCTTGCTTCTTCATTGGGATCTTTTTCTAAATTCTGTTCGAGTTCTATCCCAGCCCCAATACTAAAATCATCATTGACCATTTCATGAATTCTATCCTCATGTTGTACCCTATCGTGTTGCACCCTACGTTGAACTCTAGCATATTGAATCCTAGCATGTCGACCATGTACAAGCATATCATATTCATCCACAGGCAATGAATTATAAAATATACCATTCAAACCGTCTCTTTCTCTATGATCGACCCACACAAAGTATCTTAGCTTAAATCCATTACGATAGAGATGATTCATAACTATATTTGGTTGAAAAAACTTTAAGCACCTACATAAAATACAAGGACACTTAACCACTCCATTTTTTGAAATAGATCTAGTGACATTGCATGATTGATAAAACCTCTAACGCCATCAAGAAATTGGGGTTTTAAACCACTAACATTTTCATAGTTCATATTATACATCCACAAACGATGATCTATCTACAAAAAGTATAAAAATCAAATCACAAAGTCATAATTTCAAGTAGCTACACTTAACCATTTATAAGTCACAAAGTCATAATTTCAAGTAGCTAAACTTAACTCTTTTTAAGTCACAAAGTCACAATTTTAACTAACTACACTTAAGCTTTTTCAAGTCATTAACTTCATATTTCAAGTAGCAACACTTGAGCATTTTCGAGTCACAAGTTCACAATTAGTAGTAAGTACACTTGAGCATTTTCAAGTCATTAACTTCATATTTCAAGTAGCTACACTTAACCATTTTAAAGTCACAATTTGAAGTAACTACACTTAAGCATTTTCAACTCATTAACTTCACATTTCAAGTAACACTCAAGCATTTTCAAGTCTCAAGTTCCCAATTTCAAGTAACTACACTTAAGCATTTTCAAATCATTAACTTCACATGTCAAGTAGCTACAATTAACTATTTTTAAGCCATAAAGTCACAATTTCAATTAACTACACCTATGTATGTTCAAATCACAAGGTCACAATTTCAAGTAACTACACTTGAGCATTTTCAAGCCATTAACTTCACATTTCAAGTAGCTACACTTAAGCATTTTCAAGTCACAAGTTCACAATTTCAAGTAACTACACTTGAACATTTTCAAGTCATTAACTTCACATTTCAAGTAGCACTTAATTTACAAAAGATGGAGAGAATCCCAACCAAAACCTACTATCAAAGTACCATCAAAATAATAATCAACTCTCAACTTGGCAGCAGGCCAAAGAAAAACTCGCAGCTTGGCAAACCAATAATAAGCTATAAATGGAGAAACAAAATAAAGTTAGTATCAAGTACAAGTGCATTATCCACAGAAAGCAAATGCATATGATTACTATTTTATGTTTTCTATGGCTTCGTATCACAAAATCCTAAAAATAGAATTCAAATTTGTATTTTATGTAAGCAGTACTGTAATGAAAATTTGAAAATTTCCACTTAGCCACAAAGAGCATAAGGGAATAAACGAGAACCCAAAGATCTTTTGATTAACATATTTAATAATCTTTGCATTTCTAGTCAGACAAGGACCAGCAACAGTTACAAATATCATAAAGAAATTTCACTCTCCATACATATCTATAATATGTTGATAGTACTGTTGTAGTTTGCGAGGTCGATTCTAAAGGTGGCTACATTGAGGGTAGTCTTTATTATATTTGAAGCTACTTCTGGTTAACATATTAACTAGACCAAAAGTTTAATTCATCCAGTTAATAAGGTAAACCAAATTCAATCCTTGGCTGATCCTTTTCATCATTGTCTTTTTTTTTAGAAGATCCTTGGATGAATTCATCTAGTTAATAAGGTATACGCAGAGTGCTATTTGAATATCTAAATTTAAGTTTTAACAAATTAAGTGGACCAAATACAGGCAGATTTAGTTTCTACCAAAAAGCAAAACATACCTCAAACAAAAATGACCTCAAATGCAGTCAGATCTAAAACACAGTTGTAAAAAAAGTTTGAGATCTTTAGAGCTAACATAATTTCTCAGATCAATCTTTAGAGCTAACATAAATTCTTGTCTTCGTAAAGTTTCAGCTAAATTTGCTTATCCTCCATATTCTCTTTTATCAACTATAATAAAGTACTTAATCATACATTATAGAATAGTTTCTTCTTCATTTCAGTCTTACAAGTTGTGGAACCCCATTCATTTTATTTAGAATTGTAGCTCTGAACCATAGTGGTGGAGTTGGTAATTTTATAGGCAGCTATACCTCCAAGAACTATTTAAATAGGAGTGAAGATGATTCTCCAAAAACTGGTCATATTTCAAAATTGATAAGAGAAAAAGAGATGCTTTAATAGCAAGTATTGAGAGAAAAATAAAACATAAGTTAATCAATCTCATTGGACAAAAAAGACAATGTTCATTTTCATTTCAATGGGATAAACAAATGGGGTTAGTACTACTTGACTGCGAGCCTGTAAGTACATAGATTTCACATACCTCAAAGAGTGACCACCTCGTCAATGAAGACCTCGTCACTATCACTGATAGCGTTGAAGGCCAAATGATGTGTGAGAAAAAGCTAACATATTTAATGCTTTTTAGCTCAAAATAATTGTGAATTCTGAAATAACTCTTGTTGTTTTGATGTGTTTGCTCATGATATTGCAGAAAAAGGCTTAAGAAATGAGAATAAACAATAATAGAGCAAAAGAGTTAAAAATATAAGAAAAATAGAAGAAAACATGGTTGACGACCTCCGTGATAAGTCGTCAACCTCGTGATAGCCTATCAGCATTGGCGTCAGCCTTAACCAGGGAGTTGCAGTTTGAGGAGAAGTTCTGACGACGCCGGTGACGTGGTGTCAAAGTCGTGATAAGGCATCAAGAATGGCATCATTCTTAAGCAGAAAGTTAGCATGGGAAGAAGATATCTGACAACATTGATGATTCACCATCATATCCCTGACACGGCATCAGCCATATCATCAGCCTAAGGCAGAACCCGAAGGCAACTGAAGCCTCCTGATGCCATCCGTGATAGGGCGACAACTTTTTGATACGGCGTCAGCCTGGGCGTCACCTATTCTGGATAATTTTATTGATTTTGTTATTTTATTTCCTAAATTAGGCTTTAGTATAAATATCATCTTTTAGGGTTTTTGATGGAAGGAATAATTCATCTATCAGACATCAACTCTAAGAAGAGACACGTATTTTTGCTTTCTTTCATAAATTATTCTTGTGTTTTCGTATCAACTATTTTTAGGGTTTCTACCTTGTGATTAAATCGGAGGAACTACTTGTTGTTTTCTATCCATTCATAATTTTATCATTATAATCATGAATTTAACTCGTTATTTTGTTCATCAAATCATGAGCGGCCAATTTTATTAGTCGGAGTTATGGGATTCATGGATTAGGGTTTGATATGATACTAGGTGTTTAACGGATTCAAAGAGTAGTAAAACATCTAGAGATTCTGTTGTTTTAACTAAAATCTAATGGTTGCAAACATTAGGTTATGCCTTAGGTTTTATTCGTTTCTAACAAAGAAATAGACTAGAGCACGTGAATTATCAACAGGGACTCAGAAGCTACCAACCTTCTGTTAATGATTAATGTCGTAACTGGATTAATCTACCTGAGATAACATCCTATTGGAAATAGATAAGTTATCTAAGTTTGAGAGAATTAGATAATAAATTGTCTAGTGAGGTCGAGAGATAAGTCAGATAGTATAATCGTCAGGGATATTCTATTGTTCTACTCATTCCGAGAATCTCTAGCATTACCTAGTATCTATCAATTTCCGAAGCCCTTGGTGAACATAGCTCTGGCTTCCCATTTATCTTGATTACAAACAATGAAGTATTGAAAGTGATATTTAACACACCAGGAACTTAAACCCCCATCTTTCGGGAACAGTAAACTACCAGTAAAATCTTTCATAAACAAATCAAAGTTCACACCTTATTTCCTGTGGGATTCGATCCCAACCTAGTTGGGTTTTATAATGACAAGATCACTTACACCCATTCAAGAGGGTAATTTGAGCATTATCAAAAATGACGCCGTCGCCAGGGAATACGGCTGTAGACTAAAAATTTTGTGTGCAAAAATTTGCTGATAGATAAGTTTCAGTGATTTACGTTTATTTGTTGTTTTTGTTTATTGTAGGTACTGTGTTGTTTATGCCAAGCATGAGAAGTTTCGAAGAACCTCTATTACCAATCAATCTGGAACCTTAACTAATTAGGAGAATGGCTGAACAACAGGAAAAAAAAAGATTAGTTGCTTTAGCCAGGGCTCAGGTGAATGTGCAAAATTTGGGTCAACAAGCTCATCACCAAAACCCTGATGATGAATACTTGGGTGATGAGGAATTGCTAAATCCTCAAAACCCGAGGAGAGCTGAGCAAGTTGCTGCACCATGGTAGTGAAACGTCAACAGAAATCATCCAGTCCGAGGAAGGTATGGTCAACAGCCTATACAATATGAGGCTGAAGATGATGTAGGAATGGATGGAGCTGGTGCAATGGGTGTTATCATTCCGCCACCGTTGGCACCAGGTTCAAAGTTCAGCATAACAAGTACCATGATCCAACTCCTAAATCTGAAAGGGTTATTTGGAGGCCTGCCTGGTGATGATTCGAACATGCATTTGGTGAACTTCATCACCATCTGCAAATCTTTTGACAATCTGGGAGTGAGCGAGAATGCGATCAGGTTGAGATTATTTATCTTTGTCTGGAGATGAAATAATGTGGTTGAATGAGTTAGAGCCTAACTCTATAACTAACTGGAGACAGTTGAAAGATGCGTTCCTAGAATGGTTCTTTCCACCCTCCAAAAGGGTACAGTTGAGGGACGAGATTAGCAACTTCAGACAACTTCTGACTAAAGCACTGCATGAGATTTGGGAAAGGTTTAAGAAAAAACTTGCACAATGTCCAAAACACAATATGACAGACTTGCACTTGATAGACACTTTGTACAGAGCTTTCAATTCTGTGACAAAGCCAATTGTCGACAACGCTGAAGGTGGTTCATTCATTGACCTCTCTTTTCTGGATACTTCGAATATGCTGAATAGAATGACCAAGTAGAGTCGGGCTTAGAACACTAGGGATTTTGTAGTGTCTGGCCCTACTGTTGTTGGTGGTATTACTGTAGAGCAGCATAGAAGGGATAAGAAGCGAGATCAGGACATGGCCCATTTGAAGACGCAGATGGACTTGCTGTCTAAGCACTTGCAATCTGGCAAGACTGAAATGGTCAAGGTTGTGAACTCTCAAGGTACTGTATCTGCAGGTGCTAATGCTGAGGCAAACTATATGAGTAATCAGGGGGTTTCTGAGGCAATAGCCAAGGGAACCAAGGTCGGACTTTCTATGACAATCCTGATTATAAAGATAGAGAGCAGGGACATTGGAGAAACAATAATGATAGGAATGGTTTGTATATTCCCCCTGGAAGTCGAGATGCTGCAACAACTAGTTCTGGCAAGATGTCCATGGAGGACATGATGAAAAAGTTGTTGAAAGGAGTGGAGGCAACAAACTCGGGGGTAACTAATATGAAAAGTGAGTTTTATACCCTCGGTCAGTTGGTTAGCTCACACTCAGCTTTTATTAAGTAATTGGAGCAGTAGATGAGCCAACTTTCAACTACTCTAAATCAGAGAAAAGCTGGCACTTTACCTAGTGATACGGTTCAGAACCACGGATTGATGGATCTTGTATGAAAATTACCACTCATAGTGGTAAGATGTTATCTAGCCCTTCTATGGGCAAAACTGTAGAGAAGGAGGTAAGTGTTGATAAATTGGAAGGAAGCAATCTAGTGGAGTTTGAGAAGCTAGATGGCTTTGTTGATATGTCAGAGAAAGAAGACGACAAAAAAGAGGAAGTGGTATTGAAATAAATGCCAAGACCACCACCTCCATTTTCTCAGAGGTTGAAAAAGAAAGAAGATAATGAGAAATTTAGAAATGCCGACTGTGAATGTGCCATTGATGGAGGCACTTGAGAAAATGCCAAACTATGCTAAATTTATGAAGTAATTTCTAACAAAGAAGCGGGAAGAAAAGTTGTGAGCCGATGGAAAACACCCATCACTGTGGTGCTGCGTCTTCACAATCCTTAGTGCAAAAAAAGCGTGATCCTGGAGCAATTACCATACCGTGCACAGTTGGGTCCATAAAGTTTACCAAAGCTTTATATGACTTAGGAGCAAGTATAAATCTGATGCCGCTTGATATCTACAAGAATCTTGGATTGGGGAAGCCTATCCCCACAACAATGCGTCTTATTATGGCAGATAGATCGATTAAGCGACCGGTTGGTATATTGTAGGATGTACCGATAAAGTTGGATGATTTTATGCTGCCTACAGACTTTGTGACACTGGATTATGATGTTGATTTTGAGGTACCCATCATCTTGGGTATACCATTATTAGCTACGGGGAGAGTATTGGTTGATATGGAGCTCAATAAGCTCAAGTTCAGATATGGGGAAAAAAAGGCTAGATTTAAAAAGCAACCTCGTATGAAGCAGTTGAAAGAGATAAAAATCTTCTCGGTTGTGGATGTATTCCAGAAATGTGGTAATGAGGTAGTGATACGGCATCTTGATGAAGTCTGAGTAGTCAAGATAACCAAGTCGTGCTGCGACACTAAATCAGGCACTATTGGGAGGCAACCCAAAATTTTATTTTCATGCATTTCATTTTTATTCAATTAGGTAATAATAGGAAGGAACTGAAGGGGTACAAATGGTCAAGGTAAAAATTGAAGAATGCAAGTCAAGTGGTCTTGACGACATTCGTAATAGACTATCACAACTGTAGTGGGTTATCACCAACGTCGTCAGAAAGATTGGAGGGTGAGATCTTCTCTGTTAAGGCTGACGACCTCTGTGATAAGCTATCACATTACTGACAGCTTATCACGAGTTGGCGTTAGCCATTGTGTTATTTTGAAAAACCTGGGCCCAATTCGATCCAAATCTGACCCGGCCCAGGTATAAAACCCTTCAGGCTCCCACTTTATTTTATTTCCTTCTTTAAGTATTATTTTATTTCCTTAGTAGGATATTTACTTTCTTTCAAAACACTCCCAAGTATACAAGGAAATCTCCTTCCTGATAGTTGTGGGATTGCAAGGAAAATCAGAGTCTATCTCCCATCTTTTCTTCTCTCTCGCGTAATCAATTGGAGTCAACTCATCAGGAACATTCTAATGGCACCTAAAAGCAAGAATCCTAACACTCCAAAGAAAGCTGCCAAGTCTAAAGTAGTTTGAAAGATTATTAATGAACACTCTGATTACGAAGATGAAGAACCACTGCTCAAGTGAAAGAGAAAGAAACCCAGTCCAAAAACACCTCCTCCACCTAAACCCATTGCGGTGAAGGATAGTGATGATACCGAGACTAACACCCCAGCTGAGAGTGAATGTTCTGAGCAAGAAGGTTCTAAGTAAACTGAGTCCGAACAGCCTGAGTCTAAGAAGGTTGATTCTGAGGAAACATCCTCTGAAACTCCTGCGACTAAGATTCAAGCTAAGAAAGAATCCCCAGTTCAGGGAACTTTGATAAAATGCAAGAATCCGAAGGTTCGAGAGAATGCTAGATGGAAAATCCCCAAAGCATAGGACATTTTCCTCAAAGGGTTGATTAGAACAAAAAGATCTACCAGACGACTATTGTTTCCAGATAAGAGAGTCATCATCATAGGATTGCTTGGATATCCTGTAATTGAGAAGAAATTCAGATATTATGGGCTGGGATGGACTGCTAAGGGAGGTAAACCGTTTTGCCCTACAATAGTTTGGGAGTTCTATGCGAACTACCAGGCTATATTAGAGAACATGTGTAAGAGTGGAGAGACCACAGCAGACCAGCCTTCGCTGACCAGAGTTCCAGTTTGTGGGGTAAATCTAGATATTTCTGATACGACTATCAACAGGTTTCTACATGGACCCAACTTCATTCCTCAGGTCACAAATCCTGCATTCTACCATCGTCTGAAGAGTAAGGAGGACCAGCGTCCTTGGTTAGCTACACTTATAGCTGAGGGAGATCCTTTATTGCTGAACTAACCTAGTGAGAGTATTTACAAGGCTTCTTTAACTCAAGAGGCAAAATTCTGGTGGGATTTTGTGCGCACCCATTTGATGTCGACCGACGGAGATAATATTCTTGGTGATGGTCAAGCAATATTGGTCGTATGTCTTGTGGCCAACCTTAAGATAAATTTTGGGGAGATTATTTCTGAAGAGATCAAGATTTAGGTATCGAGGTCTGACATAGCTTATTCATTCCCTTGTCTGATTACCAGGCTATGTACAGAGGCAGGGGTACCACATATTTCTGGGATTGATGAGACTTTGTATGCCACCAAAACCCACAACTCTATTCTCTATGAGGAAAATCAGCTATGGCTAACACTTGATAGAGGGGTAAGGGTTGAGGTGAACCCATCAATTGTAGGCCCTAGTTCAGTACCTCAAGTTGAGATACAAGTTTTTGAGGCTGCTGAGGCAGGCTCAGTTCCTGATGATGAGCCAGGTCCATCAGTTCCATCTGCACCAGCGAAAGTTGTATCCTAGCCTATTGATATTAGAAAAGTGGCCAAACAGTCCAGATGGTGTGAGATGCAGCTACTTTGCCTACACGGGTTGCAGATCTGGAGAACCATTTTGATGCAAGGGCACAGGAGCTGACTGGAGCAGAGCTTGCTGAATTCAGAGTGGCCATAGAAAAGGTAAAAGATGAGATGGTGCTAGTACAACAATAGCAGTTTATGAAGCCTGTAGGGCAGACAGCTAAGGATTTTGAGGATGAACCTCCAATCCTAGATCTCACACGGAGCCAGTAAAAAAAAAGAAAGATAAAGAAGCTGAAAAAGATAAGAGAAAGAGATGAGAAGATGATGAGAATGAGAGCAAGGCCGAGAAAAAGGTAAAGAAGAAAAAGAAGGTAGAAAAAACACTGCAGGCAGAGGATGAGTTGACAGAACAGGAAAAAACGGATCTAAAAAGGGCAACGTAAGTGTCCCGAGAGGACAACTGGAAATGGGAAGAAGCACAACGAGCGAGGGATATAGGAGCCTTATCTAGTAGAATAGCAGAACTGGAGCAAAGAGAAGCTCCTGATAAGGATAGCACTGCTGCAAGCTCGAGTACCCATGATTTGAGACTTGATTGACTCCAGGTATATCCTAACCCTTAGTTTCATTTTGTTTTGATTTTAAGTTGAGGGTGTAGGGTAGCATGTTGTTGTAGCATATTCTATAAATAACTAGGAGTAATGCAAGTTCTGTAGGCAGTTAACTAATTTTGTGATTTTGAACACCTCTCCGAAGGTTTGTTTTGCATGACTGTATGAATTGCACCTTAGTGTGACCACTATGCATCTTGTCATGGCATTAGTTTAGTTACCTGACCATCACTACTGAACAATTACATGAACTAGATAGGTAGTAGCCAGTGATATTGCTTGTGTGCCATGTATGTGAGAGACTATATCGAGTTCTCTTTGTAGTGTCAAATCTAGAACTTTCTCGGTTCGTCTTACCATAGTTGAGAGATAGGGGTTAGGAAAGGATCATAGGCTATTTTTGAATTTAAGTCACTATTAGCCTAAATGACCTTTCTCTAATGCATCATATCCCTTGATCCCGATTTGAGCCTTAATTGACCATTTTTCTTTCTATGATACCTATCACCTTCCCTTTTTAAATCATAATGAACCTGTTTAGGCCTTGGTCCTCCTTGGAGACTGTGCACCTTAACATAGACAAACAGCCTAAGTTAACAGCCTAAGTTAAGGGTGGTTATCATAGAGGTGTGTGATATAAGTTGGGTATGAAGAAGGGTAGAGTAGAAGAGAAAGAATCAAAGAAAAAGAATAAAAAGATGGGTGCTGGAGAAAAAGAGCAAGAAAAAAAACTCTTCTTGAATAAAAAAAAGTGCACCCATCCTGAAAGTGTGATCAAGAAAATAGAAAAAGTGAAAAAAAAAGAGAAAAAGAAAAGAAAAGAAAAAAAGAGAAAAAGAGGTTAATAAGTGGACCCCACAAGTTAAGGTAGTGCCAAGGAGGTTAGTCACTCTAAATGCTGCATAATATCATACCAGCCCTAGCCTACGTTACAAGTCAAAGAAAAACCTATAGTGATCCTAGCATACCTATCTAGAAACCTTGGTAATGACGATAAGGGAAAGCACATAGTATTTGGCATATACTGGTTTGAATTTCATTCTGAGAGTGAGTGTTTTTGTGATGAACCACGTGTTTATATTTTTGATGTCTGACATGAGAAAAGAGGGGAATTTTTTTGATTGTGAGGGCACACTAGTATCTTGCTAAGTTACTTACTTGTTTGAGTAGTATACATTGATACATGCATGATTGTTGGTACTTAGTTGATGCCATGGGTAGAAGCCTTTGTGTTACATTGTTTCTTTTCAATAAATTGCACAGTAGTTTTGAGTTGGTTGACCTTGGAGATGGTAAACTGAGTTTTGAGCTAAATTGGTTGTTGACTGCTGAATGTTTGTTATATTCTCTTAGTTAGTTATTGCTTGAGGACAAGCAATTATTTTAAGTTGAGGGTGTTGATGTGTGAGCAAAAGCTAACACATTTAATACTTTTTAGCTCAAAATAATTGTGAATTCTGAAGCAACTCTAGTTGTTTTGATGTGTTTGCTCATGATATTGCAGAAAAAGGCTGAAGAAATGAGAATAAACAATAATGGAGCAAAAGAGTTGAAAATATGAGAAAAATAGAAGAAAACATGGTTGACGACCTCTGTGATAAATCATCAGCCTCGTGATAGCCTATCAACATTGGCGTCATCCTTAACCAGGGAGTTGCAGTTTGAGGAGCAGTTCTAATAACGCCGGTAACGTGGCGTCAAAGTCATGATAAGGCATCAAGAATGGCATCAGCCTTAAGCAGAAAGTTAGCATAGGAAGAAGATATCTGACAACGTTGGTGATACGCCGTCATATCCCTGACACGACGTCAGCCACATCAACAGCATAAGACAAAACCTGAAGGCAACTGAAGCCTCTCTGACGCCATCCGTGATAGGGCGTCAACTTCTTGACGCGGCGTCATCCTGGGCGTCACCTATTCTAGACAATTTTATTAATTTTGTTATTTATTTCCTTAATCAGGCTTTAATATAAATAGCATCTTTTAGGATTTTTGATGGGAGGAATAATTCATCTATCAGACATCAACTCTAAGATGAGAGACACGTATTTTTGCTCTCTTTTATAAATTATTCTTGTGTTTTCGTAGCAACTATTTTTGAGGTTTTTACCTTGTGATTAAATCGGAGGAACTACTTGTTGTTTTCTATCCATTCGTAAGTTTATCATTATAATAATGAATTCAACTCGTTATTTCGTTCATCAAATCATGAGAGGCTAATTTCATTAGCCGGAGTTATGGGATCCAGGGATTAGGGTTTGATATGATACTAGGTGTATAACAGATTCAAAGAGTAGTAAAACATCTTGAGATTCTATTGTTTTAACTAAAATCTAGTGGTTGCAAACATTAGGTTATGCCTTAGGTTTTATTTGCTTCTAACAGAGAAATAGACTAGAGGACGTGAATTATCAACAAGGACTCAGAAGCTACCAACCTTCTGTTTAATGATTAATGCCGTAATTGGATTAATCTACCTGACATAACATCCTATTGGAAATAGATAAGTTATCTAAGTTCGAGAGAATTAGATAATAAATTGTCAGATAGTATAATCATCAGGGATATTCTACTATTCTACTCATTTCGAGAATCTCTAGCATTACCTAGTATCTGCCAATTCCCGAAATCCTTGATGAACATAGCTCTGGTTTCCCATTTATCTTGATTACAAACACTGAAGTATTGAAAGTGATATTTAACACACCATGAACTTGAACCCCCATCTTTCGGAAATAGTAAACTTCCAGTAAAATCTTTTATAAACAAATTGAAGTTCACACCCTATTCCCTGTGGGATTCGACCCCAACCTAGTTGGGTTTTATACTGACAACGATCGCTTACACCATTTCAAGAGTGTAATTTGAGTGTTATCACCAAACAAGAGAAAGAGAGAGAAGCAGAGAGAAGAGGTGCGAGAGAGAGAGAGAAAGAAAGAAAGAAAGAAAGAAAGAGAGAGAGAAAAAGAAAAGAATGGGTCTTTTTCCCTAATATGGACTAAAAATTTGAATTTATTTCGACAGAAAATATCGACGTTGGCCATCGCTTTTAAAAAAATTTATATATTTAATTTAATTTAATTTATTAAAATACAAAAATTATTTATTTATTATTAAATTAAAAATAACAAATATCGACGGCTTGCGTCGCTTTTCAAATTTTTTAATTTAATTTTAAAAAACCGACGTTGTCCGTCGCTTGTTGGGGGGAAAAGGAAAATTTAAAATAATTATAAATTGCAACGGATAGCATCGCTTTTCTAGATTAATATTTCAAAGTTATAGCGACTTTGTCCGTCGCTTTTGATCAAAATAAATAAAAATAAAAATCAAATTTAAAAATCAACGAACTAAGTCGCTTTTTAAAAATTAATAATTATTATTTTTAATAAATTACGACGGTGTCCGTCGCTTTTATCAAAAAAAAATTATAAATTATTTTTTTATTACTTGGCACAAAAATTCGCGAAGAAAAGCGATGGATATTAAGACGTTGGCCGTCGCTTTTAATAAAATTAAAATTAAACTAAAAAAGCGACGGACAACGTCGCTTTTTAAAGCAACACAGTCCGTTGTTTTTTTTTGCGTCGCTTTTCGGCCTTTTTTTAGTAGTGTAAAGACCCATCAAATTATAGATAATTGAGTTATCTTTGCCTTAATCTAATACCCGAGCGAAAATTTATAACCATTTTCATAAGAGGCAGTAAGGGCACGCATAGGCCCGCGCCAAAGGGGATATTCCCCCAGAATAGAGGGGGCATCACGAGGGATACTCCCACAGACTAGAGGACGTGCAGCGGGATCTATTCATTTAATTTTTCAGCTTCTTAAGGGTCAAGGGGCACTTTGGTCCTTTACCCTCAATCCTAAACATCCAAGGCACGAATTATAACACCTAAAAGGGAATTATTTGCCTATCTTTTTAAAATCAACTCACGCAAAAACCCTCCCTTTTTCAAAGAACAATTATCCAAGCTTTTCCTCTCAAGAACATAAGAATTCAAGCTTCAAAGTTTAATAATCTTTAAGAAAACATCAAGAATAGGGTTTATTTCACAAGTTCATCATTCAAGTCCCAAGATTCAAGCTTTCTTCCTCAAGAACTCAAGGGTTCAAGTTCTAATTTCAAGTTTCTTCAAGAATTCGTTCAATCATGGTATGTGGGAGTTTATTCATAGGTCCCTTTCACCCATGGTGCCCAAAAATCTTTCTTTAATTAAAAAAAATGAGTTTTGTTTTATTATGAAGATGCATATGTTCAAGATGAGTTTATTTTATGCTTTTCCTTAGTGAGTTGAACTCAATTCAGGTTTAATTATGATTCCATGGATAAGTTATGTTATCTAATGCTTCAAGTTTCAATTTCCCATGTCATATTAAAGTGAATTTCCTGTTAAACCCCCAATTCATGAATTTAGCCGTGTAATCATGTTGATTTCTCATGTTTAATACATTCCCATGTTCAAGTTTATGATTCTCACATGTTTGGTAGAATGTTTCATGTTTTGGGTCTTTAAACCATGATTCCAATCCTACAGTTTTAAGTGTTGATACCATGCTCTATGGGTCATTCAGTGTTAGCAGTTTATGAAAACCCGATACCGATATGTTTACTTACACTTCAGATCTGTAAAGTAATAATTCAGTGAAACCATGAGTCTTATTATTTACTCAGATATTTATGATAATGTTCAACACTATTAGTTTATATGTTTATATTTACCTTAGAATCCGTATGCACTGTTATTCTTAGAATACCATAAGTTGAGCTTATCAGTTATCAGCGCATGCACCAGTTAGTATTTTAGTGTCTTTCAGTTGGGAGTAAGATTTAACACCGAGCGAATACAGGGATTGCGGCTTCCCCATCAGTTTAAGCCGAGTCGTTAGTAGTAGTCCCATATTCTAGAACAACATAGCCAGAGTAGGATATGAGGGGCCACCCATCAATTTATGCTTGAATTTCTCTCAGAGGTCACCCATCAGTTTAGGCTTGACACCCTGATCTTTTGGGACTATAAATTAGTAGATCCACATAGCCAGTGTTAGTACCCGTGGCATGGTACTAACACCCTTCCAACTAAGGTTACAGGTTAGACCCCAATTAGCTTAGATTAGGGCATGTCAGTTACATGATAGCTCCCACAGTTTCAATCTAGTTATTCAAACTTTGTACAGTTCAATTTTACATAATCAGTATTCAGTTATTAGTTAATCAGTATACTATTATCAGTTAATTAGTATATAGATACCAACTAATAAGTATCCAGATATCAGTTAACCAGTATTTTGATGTCAGTTATTCAATACTTATATATCATCAACTTAGTATACAAACATTAGTCATCCATTAACTTAGATTTTAGTCGTTCAGTCACACAAGCATCAGCTATTCAGTTAATCAGATCTGCGTAGTATATGCTATGTTAGGTTTTGTATGGTTATTCATTCAGGCTCAGTATATTTGTATATTTAAACATTTGTATTATATTAGTTTCCACCATCTATTTTCAGACCCAGTATTCATACGCTATGCTCAGTACAATATTTACAGCATATTCAGACTTTTAAAAGAATTTCTTACAGTATTTATGTTTTACTGCTTCCCAGTTTCAGTTCTACTTATCATACAAAATTAAGGCTTTAAGAAACTACGTGTAGTGATTCACCGGTTATCAGATTATATTTGTTACTCATGTCTTAAGCTACTTCATATTTCAGTTGATTTCAGTATCTTGGTAAGTCTACTTGCAGTTAGCATGTATGTTTTAAGATTATGTATCTACTCAGTTTTAATTATTGCATTCACCCTCACTTACTCAATACATTCCAAAGTATTGATCCATCTATATGTCTATGTTCTACATTGTCTTATAATATAAGTACCAGTTGTAACCTACACATCATAATCAGACAGTTGTAGCTTCCTGACAGCAGGTGATAAGTTCTCCTATTTCGGGGACTCTAGTCAGTTTATTATATGTATTGTATAGTATTTATTCATATGTATTGATTTGTGGTAGTTGGAGACATGACCTAACTATCTATATTTAGTATAGTAAAGGTTTCATAGATAGTCAGAGTCATGAAATATAAATTCTAGTTCTCTCTTTATTTTTATCAGGATGTAAACTTTATCAGTATTATATTTATCCAGATTATGCCATGATTATGTTTCCACACATCAAACTTAACTATTTTATGTATTCTAAATCAGTTTCTCAGGTATCACGCTAGTACATGGGATAGCTTAGGATCACTTGTGGTTCTAAGCACCGTGAGGGGTAGTCTCAAGTCGTGACAAACTTGGTATTAGAGCACAGAGTTCAAATTTCCTAGGGTGTGTATGAATTCATGTCTAGTAAAGTCTTGCGGAATGGTATGGAGACGTCTGTAATTTTCTTCAAGAGGCTACAGGGCATTTAAGAAATGTTTCCCTTCTTTTATGTCTCAGATCGTGCAGTAGAAGTGTTTTCTAAGGAACTTATGCAGATTCATACGTTAATCCATTCGTTCTATCTCTCTCTTATTCTTAAGCTAGCAAAAATAGCCAATCTTAAATCATTACCACCAGAGTTTCCTCAGACAGTCCCCCATAGACAGTTATGGGATTGCACGTAATCTCAAAAGTATTCCATCAGTGCCTTTATGTTCCAAAGTATGAAAGATTTCACTCATGTTCATGAAAATAATGCACTAAGACAAAGTCAAATATGCTTTCAGATCCCTT
Source organism: Capsicum annuum (assembly GCF_002878395.1). Lineage (NCBI taxonomy): Eukaryota > Viridiplantae > Streptophyta > Magnoliopsida > Solanales > Solanaceae > Capsicum > Capsicum annuum. The sequence goes on along the minus strand of NC_061111.1, from coordinate 213,848,245 downwards.
CTCAGAACCGTTTGACGGCATATGATCTAGAATTAAAAGCATGAACCTAGAAGTTTATGAGTAGTAAAGTGGGGATAGTGTTATCTGAATTTAGTAGATAATGTATCCATGGGGGCTAGTTATATGAAAGGTGAACCAGAAGACTTGTAATACCCTGTATCTTTTTCAGTCTCTGTGCAGTATACGACTCATGATCCTCAGTCGTACCCTAGTGAATGAGTCGTATATTGGACTCATACCTAAGTCAACATAGCATGTTGAATATTCTATTACAGGTATGACTTGACCCCATGGGTTGTTAAGAGGGGTACGAGTCGTATGAACCTAGTCATATGGACATCAGTATTGACCAATAGAGGTTCTGTATAGGATATGGGATGGGGTTATCTATTCATGTACAATGGTACGACTCGTATAGAGAGAAGTTGTATCAATAATAGTGTTGGTTCCCCAAGTTTTCCATTTATATTATGAGTGACTTTATCAAACTACCTAGGTATCTGAAAATTTAAAAGTACGACTCCTATCCAGACTAATACATGTTCTTTGAAATCTACTACCCTTACAAGTCAGCAATCCAGTCATACCCTAACATATGAGTCGTAAGGTTGACTCATACCAACTAGGAACGCCATTTTCTACACGTTTATCCAGGGGTTTTATGTCTTTCCCCACTCCCTTAAAAGCCAAACCCATGTCATTTTTGCTTCACAAGGGGTGGTATAAGAGTCCTCAATTCCCCAATTTACATTATTTAACATCAATTTACTAAATAGAATTAAGAGACAACAGTTTTTTCATCTTCCTCGAGCATCTAGGGTTTCTCAAGGTTAAGAACAACTTCAAAGAAATTTCCCCAAAGCTTCGACTTCAGGTATGTAGGTGTTCATCCATGTGTCGCTTTCACCCATGGAGCCCAAAAACCTTACTTTGATTAAAAATATGAGTTTTCCCTTTTAATGAAGTTTCACATGTTCAAGATGAGTTTAAATCATGTTTTTCCTTAGTAATATGATTCAGTTCATGTACAAGGATGATTTCATGAAAAGTTAGATTATCTCATGCTTTAAGTTTTAATTTCACATGTCCTATTTAAGTGAATTTCATGTTAAACCCCTAATTTATGAATTTTAGCCATGTAATCATGTTGATTTCTCATGTTTAACACATTCCTATATTCAAGTTCATGATTTTCACATGTTTGAGAAATGTCTATCTTTTGAATCTTTAAACTATGATCCCATATTATAGTTTTTAAGCTTTATTATTGTATTTTATGGTCATTTAGTGTTGTGGGTTATGAACACCTGATACCTATGTGTTTTACATGATTTTTATTTTTCAAGTAACAAATCAGTCAAACCATGGTTTTAATTTCATATTCAGAACACTATGATCAAGTTAAGAATTATCAGTTTATATATTTATAATTACCTCAGAATTCGTATGCACTGTTATTTTTAGAATACCATAACCTGAACTTATAAGTTATCAGTTATCAGTGCATGCACCAATTAGTATGTCAATTTCTTTTAGTTAAAAGTAGGATTACCATCAAATAAACCCAGGTATGGGGGCTCACCTGCCAGTAGAGGGTGTGACCCTTAGTACCAATCCTTGAGTTCCAGAACTACGTAGCCAACGTAGGTTTGAGATGTCCACCTATTAGTTGAGGTTTGATACCTATCTCATAAGAGCAACTGCCAGTACAGAGAGACTCCATAGTCCTTCGGGACACTAGTTTAGTGGATCCATACAATCAGGGTCAGTACCCGTGGCACGATACTAACACCCCTCCAACTAGGGTTATAGTTTGGACCCCAATTTGCTCAAATTGGGGCATGTCGGTTACATGATACCTCCCACAATCTCAGTACAGTAATTAGTGTATTTCAATTTAATTTTGCTTGACCAACAGTACATCTTATTAGTTATCCATTTATACAGTTTTCAGTTTTTTAGATTACAAATTATCTTAGAACACGTTTATGCATGGTCTTACATTCTCATATATTATATGTTCATTTATTTTTGCTCAGTTACCTTATTCATTTCATCCTGTCCTCATCTCATATACCAGTACATTCAAAGTACTGACCGCATACTTTTCTTAGCGCTATGTTGTTTTATAACATAGGTTTGGACGTACAGTTTTCCAACCGTTCTTAAACAGCTCATCGTTACTCAGCAGCAGTAGTGGTGAGTCCTCATTCATCGAGGACATAATTTTTTTATTTCAGTTAGTTTCATGATTTCTTATGTTTAGTCAGTTGGAGTTAGTTGGGGGTCTATCCCATCAACTCCTTATGATGATTAGAGGCTTTCAAACAATCAGTTAGACAGTCAGTCAATCATTTCAGTGTTATCAGTTGTTATCAGATTTTCAAACATATTTTGATTCATATTTCAGTATCCAACTTTACTACATCTTATCAACTTACCTTCCATACACGTGATGTATTACTATTTTGTTTAGTGCTCACAGCAAGTACCAGTTTATGGGTTAGCTTGTGGTCATATGTGGTCATAATCACCGTTGTCACGACTACGGGGTAGCCTCGGTCCATGACAAAACTTGGTATCAGAGCCTAAGGTTTTAAAGTATCCTGTGGAGTCTGAAAGAAGTATTTACTAGAGTCTTATGCATAGGTGTGAAGTACACCACACTTAAGGATAAAAGACTATGAAACATTTTAGAAAAGTTTCCCTTCTTTCACTATTCATATCGTTTGAAAATGCATGATCTCTATTTAAACTCTTTTTCTAACTCCTCTTTTTCTAACTCATCCTTTGTTTTATTTACAGATAATGCCTCCCAGAAGAAACAACAAAAGAAGGAATGGGGATCAGACCGCACCACCACCTTATTAGGAAGATCCCCTGAATAAGCATGTCTCTCACATCGAATTCAGGGCCACTTTCAGTACCTTAGCCTATTTTGTAGCTGCTCAAAACAACTAGTAGGTTATTTCCCCACCCAATCTAGTGGAAAATATGATCGTAGTTAGGATTCTAGATTTCACCCAAATGAATCCCTCTTTATTTTTAAGATCCAAGTCTAAGGAGAATCTGCAAGAGTTTCTAGATATGGTACAGAAGGTGACTGATATCATCAGTGTCACTTCGAGTGAGAGTGCACAGTTGGATGTATAATAGGTGCAATATGTATCTCACACATAGTTTAAGTAGTGAAAGAAGGATCAAGGTGTGGAGGTAGGGCCTATTGAGTAGGAGGAGTTTGAAATAACTTTCTTATATAGATTCTTTCCATTAGAGTTGAGGGAAGCTAAGGTGCAGGAGTTCATAAATTTGAAGAAAGGTAGTATGAGTGTGAAGGAGTACTCTCTTAAGTTAACTTAGTTGGCGAGGTATGCTCCTACTATGGTGGAAGAAATTTGGTCTATAATGAGTAAGTTAGTATTTGGTATAGCTGATAGTATGGTTAAGGAGTGTAGGACTGCCATATTGATAAAGGAGATAGACCTATCTAGGCTTATGGTTCATGCTTAGAAGATTGAGGAGGAAAAGCGTAAAGAGAAAGAGAGAGAAAGAATAAGAGGCCTGAATAAGTAGTTTTAACTTTTCTCAGCCAAGGTCAAAAGGTGGTAACCATTCTCAGTTCTGTCAGAAATTTTTAGTCCCAGCCCATCTTTAGCTAGTGTGCCAGTGCCTAAGTTCAGGAAAGACAGTCGAGATAGGGCACCAGGATCTAAGTCCTAGAGAAGTAAGATTAGTAGTTGTACTAATCCACTCTGCCAGGAGTGTGGTAAAAATCATCAGGGTGAGTGTAAAGCTGGTAGTGATGAGTGTTTTGGATATGGAAAGCCAGGCCAGAGTTGGGGACTCCTCGAGGGCTGGTCATTAGGATTAGTCCACTCATTCTTTAACTCCAGTAGGTCACCTGACTCGAGAGGGTGCTACTTCTAGTGCCACCAGTGGGCAGCATCAAAACAAATTGTATGCACTCCAGACTCTAAATGATGAGAAAAGTTCTCCCTATGTTGTTATGAGTATGTTATAGGTTTTCCATCTTTATGTTTATGCATTATTAAATCTTGAAACTTTACTTTCTTTTGTAACTCCTTATATAGCCATCAATTTTGGTGTCAGTATTGAAATATTAGAAGAGCCTTTCTCAGAGTCTACCTCAGTGGGTAAATTTATTACAGCCATACGGGTATACAAAAATAACTTAATCATAGTATCTCAGAAAATCAACTCTATTGATCTTGTAGAGCTAGAGATGACCTATTTCGATGTCATTCTCAGCATGTATTAGATCTACTCGTGCTATGCCTCAGTTGATTATAGAAACAGAGTCATACATATTTAGTTTCCCAATGAACCAATCATTGAATGGGGGTAATACTTCAGTTCTTAGGGGTCAAGTTGTTTCTTATCTTAAAGCAAGAAAGATGATATCTAAAGGGTGTTTTTACCCTTTTGTTTAAGTAACTCTAGATCTACGATTTTAAGTCTCGAGTCAGTTTTAGTGGTAAGGGAATTTCTAGATGTGTTCCCTGAAGATCTTTCCAGAGTTTCTCCTGAAAGGTAAATTGACTTCGGAATAGATCTACTTCCAGATACCCAGACTATCTCTATTCCACCTTACCAAATGGCTCCAGCTGAGCTTAAGGAGTAGAAAAAATAGTTAAGAGATCTCTTAAATAAGATTTTTATTAGGCCCAGTATTTTTCCATGGGGTACTCCAGTCTTATTCGTGTGTAAGAAAGATGGTTCTCTCAGAATGTGCATCGACTACCATCAGTTAAAGAAAGTCACAATCAAGAATAAGTATACACTCCCCAGAATTGATGACTTGTTTGACCAACTTTAGGGTGCCAGTTATTTCTCTAAGATAGACCTCAGATCCGGCTATTATCATCTTAGATTTAGAGAGTGTGACATTCTGAAAACAACTTTCAAAACTCGATATGGTTACTTTGAATTCCTAGTTATGTCTTTTGGACTAATGAATGCCCTTGCAACTTTCATGGACTTGATGAATAGGGTGTTCAAATAGTACTTGGAAATGTTCATCATAGTCTTCATTGATGATATCCTGTCTATTCCAGCAGTGAGAATGATTATGCAGACCATCTGAGAATTGTGTTGCAGACTCTTAGAGCTCATCAGTTCTTTGCCAAATTTGGTAAGTGTGAATTTTGGCTAAGATCAGTAGCTTTTCTTAGCCATATTATTTCTGATGATGGCATTAGAGTTGACCCTTAAAAGAACAAAGCAGTGAGAAGTTGTCCCAAACATATCACTCCATCAGATAGCAAGAGTTTTTTGGGTTTGGATGGCTATTACAAGCGATTTACTGAAGGGTTTTCTTCTATTGCATCCCCCATGTCTCGATTTACTCAGAAAAAAGTCAAATTTTAGTGGTCAGATTCTTGTGAGAAGAGCTTTCAGGAGTTGAAAACTCGACTCACTTTCGCTCCAGTCTTGACTTAACTAGATCATTCAAATGGATTTGTAGTTTACTGTGATGCTTCCAGAGTTGGCCTTAGTTGTGTTTAATGTAGAGAGGAAAGGTCATAGCCTACGCCTTTAGACAGCTTAAGCCCTATGAAAAAAATTATCCTACCTATGATCTTGAGTTGGCAGCTGTTGTTTTTTCCTTAAAGATTTGGATACATTACATCTATGGGGTTCATGTTGATGTGTTCACTGACCATATGAGTTTATAGTACATGTTCACATAGAAAGATCTTAATCTTTATCAGAGAAGGTGGCTTGAGTAGTTAAAATATTATGATAAGAGTGTGTTGTATCATCCGGGCAAGGCCAATGTAGTGGTAGATTCCCTTATTAGGTTGTCTAAGGGTAGTGTTGCTCATGTTGAGGGAAAAAATAAAAAGTTAGTTGGTAAGGTTCATCAGCTTGCTAGATTAAGTGTTTGGTTGGTTGATTCAACTGAGGGTGGTATATGGGTCCAGAATGGTTCAACATCTTCATTGGTTACTGAAGAAAAAGAAAAAAAGGACAGAGATCTTAGTTTGGTTAAGTTGAAAGAGAAAGTTAGAGATTAGAAGGTAGAGGTTTTCTCCCAAGGTAGAGATGGTGAGCTTCATTGTTAGGGTTGGTTATATGTTTAGTATGTTGATAGCTTGAGATAGCGGATACTTGCAGAAGCGTATGGCGTGCGATACTCTATCCATCCAGGAGCCACTAAGATGTACCGTGATTTGCAGGAAATCTATTGATGGAGTGGTATAAAGAAGGATATTGCAGCATTTCTGGCTAAGTGTCCAAATTGTCAACGAGTCAAGGTTGAGCACCAAAGGCCTAGTGGTACCCTGAAGAAGTTTAGTATCCCCACTTGGAAATGGAAAGTGGTGACATGGATTTTATGACAGGGTTGCCTTGTATACATAGTCAGCATAATTCTATATGGTTGTAATGCCCCAAAATCTGATCTCAGGATGTCACACGGTGCTCAAGGCTACGAGTATCCTTAAGTAAACCCTTTGAGCCTGCTACTAAGTCTGAACCTTAATTCAAGATCATTTAATCAACAAATAATACTATGTTATACCAAAACTAAACTGAATAAACTGTAGATAATGTCTGAACAACAAATGTTGAAAGTCTATAAATAAACTCATAGTCCGACAAGCCGTTACTACTAATAATGAACTAAAGAGCCATTGGGACAGACCCCCAACTGACTCAGACTGAACTAAAAGTTATAAGTCAAATACAATAAAAACTAGAAATCTAAAGAAGTAGGCCCTCGAATCATGAGGACTCACCAACTGTAGGAGATTAGATAAAGATGCTCGAACTACTCACGTTGTTGGTACTGAGCACCTGAACCTACAGTATAAGACAATGTAGCACATAGACATATATATGGATCAGCACTTTGTGGATGTATTGAGAATATGGGATGTAATAATAAGTAAACATCATAATAATTAGAAAGTAAATACATGTGGATGTATATGACTCACATAAGCTTGATTATCAAAAATATCAAAATATAAAATCATGTAGAACCAATCATACTGGTAAATCTAGTGAGTCATAATACTTAGTCTATTAAAAACCTTTCTATCATTCTTTTCTTTTGAAACTTAGAAGCTTTAGGACTTAGAGACTTTTGGCTTGGGAGTTTCTTCTAACCGACATAAACCATTTGAGTTGACATAGAGTTCAACATCTTTCCCACGTTAGGTAGAGCTGTTCTACCCTTGCCATCGGAATAGAACCTTAACTTGACTTATCACAATCTTAGTCATCCACATAGAAGTGGGAATAATCTTAGGTCTACGGTGGAACGTATTTCTGGGGTATGATACCTTGGCATCATACCCAACTCGGTGCTAAATACTAGTCCTATACTTACGCTTAGAACTTTTAGGAAATCCACCTTAAAATAGCATAAGGGTTTATAATTAAAACTGATTATGCTTCTCTTCTTTAAATCTCAAACTATGTAAAAACAAAATGTGGATTCTTTGTCTTACCTTTGGATCAAAAGATCAATCTTTGCTCTTGAAAGCACTCACCAAACTTGTCAATAAAACTTGAGATCATAATCTCCTTATAAATTCAGCATTTGTACTTAGGACTCAAAATATACAGCTTTAATGCATCAAAATCATATTTAAACTTCCTGCTCAACAATCATCTTAAAAGCTTTCAATAATCTTGATCAAGCAAGTGGAAAATAACTTATAATATGAATCTCATAATTTCAAACATAGATATATGTAAACCTCTTGCCTTTGAAGCCTTAAATAACATGATAATTTCATAAACAAAAATAATAAGAATTGGGTAACAACCCTAACTTACAAATCATGTAATCTTTAATAAAAATCAAGTTTTTTGGTACAAGGGCAAAAGGATTATCCTTGTTCAAACCCCACATACCTTAATTGATGATCTTTGATGAAGGGCTTGAATCATTGATTCCTATTGATGCTTTGGATATGATTTCTTAGTGTTCTTGTATTGGGAAATCTCAATCTTAAGTTATCTTAGAGAGTTAATGCAAGAATCTTGGATTTCTTGGGGAGGAAGTTGATGAACTAGAGTTTTTTTTTTTTTAGAGGGAATGATAAATAATGCATAATGTTCTCTCAAATATGAGTGATCTTGTGTTTTTTGACGGATTTGGGGGTTGGGGATTTCAAAAAAAAACTTTAAGCTTTTAAATGGGACTAGAAAATGATCAAAATCCCAATTTTTGGCCTTGGCACGATGCTCCACTATTGCGCCAAGCCACTGGAAAATACCAACTGGGAAAATGCATGGTGGCGTGACACGGTGATATCGCGTTGCCACCTTGGATGGGATCTGGACACTTAGCGCAACGCGCCAATATTGCGGTCCTTCATTAGAATTGGATAATTGAGAATTTGGATCTCTCCGAGATGCGCCAATATCATAGAGGTCCACTAAAAATTGACAATTAGGAATTAACATTGCTCCGTAACGTGCTAAGGCTCCAAATGATGGTGTTTTGCGAATAAAACTTAAATAACCATAACTTCTTACCCGGTTATCGAATTTAGGTGAATCTTATATCGTTGGAAAGCTTATTCGATTTCCTATGCCATGGAAAGTTCAAATCTAAAGGATTCCATACAAATTAAATAATATTAGTCTTGGAAGCTATCCCTTAACATCTTAAGGATAGATTCTAGGTAGAAAAGGTATGGGGTATTACAATGGGCCATTGTAGATAAAATGATCAAATCAGCTCATTTCTTGCTAGTTCACACTTTGTACTCAGCTGATGATTATGCTAGGCTTTACCTTAGGGAGTTGGTAAAATTACATAGGGTCCCATTGTCTATCATTTTAGATAGAGGTACTCAGTTTGCCTATCACTTTTAGAAGGATTTTCATATGGGTTTTGGTACCCAAGTTCATCTCAGTAAAACTTTTTATCCTTAGACAGATGGTCAGGTAGAGAGGATAATTTAGACCTTAAAGGACATGTTGAGGGCATGTGTTATTGACTTTAAAGGTAGTTGGGATAACCACTTACCTTTGATTGAGTTCATCTACAATAATAGTTATCACTCTAGTATTTAGATGGCTTCGTTTGAGGATTTCTATAAGAGGAGATGTAGATCTCCTATTGGTTGGTTTGAGGTAGGTGAAGCTGCTTTGATAGGGCTAGATTTAGTGTTTGATGCAATGGAGAAATTTTAGTTGATACGAGTTAAGTTGAAGACTTCCCAAAGCTATTAGAAATCTTATGTAAAAGTAAGGAGAAGAGATCATGAGTTTAAGGTTGGTAATTCAGTTTATTTGAAGATTTCTCCTATGAAGGAAGTGAAGATATTTGGAAAGAAAAGTAAATTCAGTCTCTGCTATATTGTCCCGCATAGAATCTTGAGTTATTTTAAGAAAGTAGCTTATGATCTAGAGTTGCCTGTAGATTTACCATCAGTATATCCGGTATTTTATATTTCTTTGTTGAAGAAATTTATTGGTGATTCAGCGGTAGTTTTTCCCTTAGAAGATATGGACGTTAAGGATAGCCTTTCCTATAAAGAAGTCCCAGTTGAGATCCTTGATTGTTAGATTCGTAGGCTAAGGAATAAAGAAGTTTCCTTGGTTAAAGTTCTTTGGTGGAATCAGCCTGTTAAAGGAGCTACTTGGGAAGCAGAAGCAGATATACAAACCAAGTACCCTCACCTTTTCTCCATAAACCTAGATGCAGCTTGAGGTAACAATCTTCCTTATATTGACTCTTTTTCATTCTCAGTTTCAATTATGTAACCAATCTTATGTCATTGCATGTATTCATGAAATCAGTTCAGTTCATGTATCATGTTTCAGACTCAGTTATGTAATCATGTTTCAAGTCATGCATATTATGTAAATGATCTCAGTTTCCTCAGTGGTCTCAGTCTAACCAGAATTATTTGAGGATGACTGTTCCCAATGAAAGATATAGTAATACCCTGTAGCTTTTCTAATCTCTGTGCAACATATGACTCATGGTCCTTAATCTTACCCCAACGTAAAAATCGTATGGTGGAAACGTACCTAAGTTAGTATAGTATGCTGAATATTCTGTTACAGGTATGACTTGACCCCATAGATTGTAAGAGGGGTATGAGTCATATGAACCCAGTCATATAGACATCATTATTAACCCCTTGAGGTTCAATCTAGGATACAAGGTGATATGGGTACGATCACGAGGATGCATATTTGTGAGATGTATTGAACCCGAGACTTGGAGTGTAAAATTGAAGTGCAAATGAGGACTTAAAAAGGGTCCAAAACCACCCATATAATGCTCTCCAAGGGCACCCACTTGAAGACTTGAGACTAAGGGGTCATTTTGGACATTTCACACCTTGTTTGTAAACTACTATTTAAGGAACCTTTTAGGTCATTTGTAAGGAGACTTTGCTGAATATGGATGTTGTATACCACTTAGAAACATTTCCTCTCTAAGGAGAGAAGACCACAAATATGAAACTTGTAACTAGGGAAATCAACTTGAGTGTGGAATCACTCGTGTTGGATTCAAACTTCGAAACATTAGAAGATTGAGGTCACTCTTGTACCAACGTAAGAGATAGGTTTGTGTTGTGTGTATTATTAAAGGTCCAAGAGTGTAACAAGTCTTGGGTTGTTAATATTAATCCCTCATTTGGTCTATCTACCGATCTTTATCTTATTGCACTTTATCCATTCATAGTGGACTATTTTTTGTGACTTATCGAATCTGAATTTTGTAACCATTGTGTTCATCTTGTTCATCTTATATTGTGTCTATTTTTGTGTTGAAAACACACCTCTTTATCTTGTTATTGTGTTGTTGATAGTGAATCCGAGAGTGGTCTTCAAAAGGGTCCTCAAATCCTTAAGATTAGTGGACTATTTTGGAGTTGTCTTGTGTTCTTTTGTTTTTTCCATATCATTTGGTATCAAAGAATGGCTTGATTTTTTTCCCATAAGATCAATCTTGGGCTTGCTTGCTTGAAAATTCAAAAAAAAATGAAATCTGAAAACTCCAGAAAAAGAACAATCTGTCCACTTTGTGTTCTTGGCCAAAAATTATGTTTTTTGTTGTGTCTTGGCTGAGATTTTTACTTGTCTTTGTTGTCTCTAAGTGTAAGTTTTATTTCTCTCTAACACATTGAGTCTACATCTTGATTTGAGATTGTATTTTGATGTTGTTGTTGTGAACATAAGCTTGGCCCATTGTTGTTGAACATTATTGTGGTAGACATTGTTGTTGAGAAACTTGATTGGCCGTGTGTTTGTTTGTAGTTGTTGAAAGGAGTGTTGTTGTTGTTGCTCTTAGTGAATGTTGTTGTTGTTCTTGAAGTTCTTCACAACCTTCATCTCTTGTTAAAACCGAAGACACAACACTAAAGAGACTTGGCCATTTGATGTTGTGGATTGGAATTGGCTATTGGAATTATTGTTGTTCTTGAAGATTTTTGTTATTGTTCTTGGTGTGGTTGTTGTTGTTCTTTAAGTTCTTCTCCTTACTTCATAAAGTGAATGATAGATCCTAAAAGGTGAAGAAAAGAGGTGTAAGTAATTGTAAGTCTTGAAAGACACCCAACCACCAAAAGACTTTACATCACTTAGAAACCACTTTCTCATGAAATAAGGGTCACTTTCCCATGAAACAAGGATCCATGTTTTAAGAAAAAGTACTACAAAAGTCAAGTCTTGAAATTTGAAACTTGAAAAAAAATGGCTCCAAGACTTATTCTTTCCTCCTTAAAACAAATTTCACCAATTCAAATTAAAATTGGTCAAGACTTGGGCTTTGGAAAATAAAAATTGTAGAAGCCGCAACCAATATGTGGCTGCCACATCATAAAGTTACTGTTCACACATTAAATTTTGGCTCAAATTTTAGATTTCTTAGTTTCATTTTATTGTCTCTTAATTCATTTGTTGGTTCGAACACTAATTGACAACCTAGTAATCTCCTACTAGCTTGTAAGTTAGTTTTGTGCCCGTTTGTTCGTGTTTACATTTGTTGTGTACTTTTATCTTTTTGAATTTGTTGTTAGTTCTTGACTTAAGTCCTACAGATTTCGTTTGAGTTTCAAGCAAAAATCCATTTCGGGACAAGAGTATACTGGACACTCAATCACTTATGAAGTACAAGTCGGCTTTCAACACTTGTGAAACCAAGTGTGAGGTAAAACCGGGAGTGAGAATGTGGTGAGGCATTTTTTATCTAACAAGTTTGTTTGTTTTCTTAGTTTGTTGTGTCTTTTTGTTAGGTACAATGGCTGCCCATAATTTCAATGACACATGTGATCGTATGAATGACATTATTGAAGATATGAAATGGTACATTGAAATTATACGCCAATTGCTACCAAAACTCTACCCACAAAATCCAATTGTCCAAGAACCTTGTGTTGAGAGCTTCCCAGAGGAAGTTGCTGCCCAACTTGTGAGTAAAACTTGCCCACCACTTGAGGATATGTGTGATGTGATTAATGAATCTCAAGTGAGTGAAGGATTTAAAGATGGTGGCCAAGGAAAAAGGAGTGAACGTATGAGCCTATGTTGTTGTAAAGAAGCTAATGTTTGTTTGGTTTATAGGATTAATAATATGCTTGACATATCTTTGAAACTTGATAATGATTCCTTAGAGAATGAAAGATCCAAATCTATCCGCGGGTTAGATCGTTCACTCTTTAGTCATAATGTCTTATTTGGAGATAGTTTATCTACTCCTAATAAACCTAGTGGTGTAGATAATGCTGACAGCATGGCTTGTCTTGGAAGCTATAGCCGATATGCTAACCCACTGTGGTGTAACAACATTCCTCCTAAAGATGGAAATCTCTTCTTAGAATATGAGAGTACTCTTATGGGCAAGAAATGTGTAGTCTTGAAATGAGTACCCTTAGTAGTACTCTTGGTGTTCATGATGATCAATTTACTCTTAAAAGTAGTTCACTACTTGGGCATGTGAATAATATGCTTAAAAATTCTCAAGTTAGTGATGGTGTCTATAAAATTGATCTTGATAATGCACATGACTCTTTGAACATCTTGTGTGGTAAAAGTATTGCAATTAGTTTCGTTCATAGAGATCATGTGTATAAAAATGTTTTTACGTGTGAATGTGGGAGTGACATTGTAGGGGAAGGAAGGGCTAGCCTCGGCTTAGGTCTTTGGCAAATTTTTCCATTTAATCCTGGCACCCTATTGGAATATGAAAATCTCGACACTCTCCACTTAATGCTTGGTCAAGACGACAAGCAATGTTTGATTGTGGGTGCTAAGGAAGAAAGACAAGGTTCTTCCTTATCTTTTTTTGTTGGTGGTGACCACTTCTTTTGTGCCATTTGTACTAACTTTTTTATGTTCAACACAAAGGATCCATGGATGTACTTCAAGTTTGTTCCACCTCCGCATGGCATATTGATATGTGTATTTTGCTAACCCTAACCCTCATGTCATGAGGATATGTGCTTGTTTTTCTTCTCTTGATTTTGCAAGGCATGGATTTGAGGTCAAATCCTTTTCAAGAAGGGGAGGATAATACGGGTACGACCACGAGGATGCATGTTTATGAGATGTATTGAACCCGAGACTTGGAGTGTGAAAGTAAAGTGAAAATGAGGACTTAAATATGGTCCAAAACCACCCATATAATGCTCTCCAAGGGAACCCACTTGAAGACTTAAGACTAAGTCATTTTGGACATTTCACACCTTGTTTGTAAACTACTATATAAGGAACCTTTTAGGTCATTTGTAAGGAGACTTTGCTGAATATGGATGTTGTATACCACTTAGAAACATTTCCTCTCTAAGGAGAGAAGACTACAAATATGAAACTTGTAACTAGGGAAATCAACTTGAGTGTGGAATCACTGGTGTTGGATTCAAGCTTGGAAACGTTGGATGCTTGGGAGATCTAGGTCACTCTTGTACCAACGTAAGAGATAGGTTTGTGTTATGTGTAGTATTAAAGGTCCAAGAGTGTAACAAATCTTGGGTTGTTAATATTATTCCCTCATTTGGTCTATCTACCTATCTTTATCTTATTGCACTTTATCTATTCATAGTGGACTATTTTTTGTGACTTGTTGAATCCGAATTTTGTAGCCATTGTGTTTATCTTGTTCATCTTATATTGTGGATGTTTTAGTGTTGAAAACACACCTCTTTATCTTGTTATTGTGTTGTTGATAAAGAATCCGAGAGTGGTCTTCAAAAGGGTCCTCAAATCCTTAAGATTAGTGGACTGTTTTGGAGTTGTTTTGTGTTCTCTTGCTTTTCCCGTATCACAAGGATGGGGTATCTAAATTCTAAATTGTCATGCTTCATGTCCCCTATCCCCTAAACCAACATTCTACTACATTTATTGTTGGATATGTGTTTTATTATTGGTTTTGGTATATGTATATTTTATCCTTTTTCTTGGGTTCCATGCCAGTACTCACTGTACTAACCATACCCAGACGCTACATCATTTTATAATGTATGTTCGGAGGGATTTTCTTGGAAGCCTGTGCCATATTAGGTGGTTCGATATTCTCTTTGGATAGCTGGTGAAGTGGTGAGACCTCCATCATTCGGAAGGCGTTGTTTTCTCTTTGTATCTTTACTAATTCAGTACTTTTGGTTTTCTTCTGACATAGCTGCAGTTATATCTCAACTAGGTTTGTATTCCTTGGTTAGAGGCTATGTAGACACTATTGGGTTGTACTTTATTGGATTCAATTTTAACTTATATAATTAATATTTTGGATTATTAAATTTCTTTATTATTATTGGTTAGCTTTTGCAGTTTTGTATTGATTCAATGCTCATGAGGTAAGTCTAAAGGGTCCTCTCATGCCTTGGTTGGTATGGGATGCCCATCACGGCCAAGGATCTAGTTTGGATCGTGATAGGATATTCTCCGATCTTGCATCGACATTCACTCTTAGACCATTAATCCTTTTCACCTCTTCTAGAATGCTCCAAGGAACCTCCCAAATTTAATTCAAACCTTTTGGTGCATTAATAAGTCAGTCTCCAAGATCAATGTTGTATACAATACTCCAACCTCTTCTCAAATCCACTGCTTTAGACATTGGAACTGAAGTATCTGTCAAACTGAAAGACTTAACATAAATCAAATTTCCTTCATCATTTCTAATACAAAAAGGCCCAATACTAGGACCACTAACTCTTTTCACTGCATCATCTGGGTTACACTTGTAGGTCCCTACTGTAGGCAATCTCTAGTACACCACCATATAATCAATAAAGGGTGTATACTCAGTAAAAAAATTAAACCCAATTAGGTGTCAAGTATTAGGAATGTTTTGCGGCAAAGGATAACTAAAAGTAGCTACATTGTATAAATTTTTGTTGACCTCCATAACCATACCATAAAATGACATTCTAGATCTATGAGGAATTATATTTCTCCCTTTCCAGATTTGCAAAGTGAGGAATGATGGAGCAACCTTGAAGAAAAGTCTAAGCTTTGATGAACAGTCCATACTCCACCATTTATGGATGGTATCATTAAGTTGTAACAATGGTCCCTGCACATCAGGAATAGTAGAAAAAGTATTCAACAACTTCTTAGATACTAAGCAAGTCACAAAAAGATGTTCAAAAGTTTCATGTTCTGAACTATTTCAACAACAACATTTAACTTCATCCACCATATTAATCTTGACAAGAACTTCCCCAACGGGTATTCTTTTTTCCACAATCTCCAAAGGAAGAAAGAAAATTTGAATGGAACTATTTTCACTCAAATCTTCTTAGCTATTTCTTGTTCATCGTTACCTTATCTCGAAACCTCCTTCTATATATAGTTTTGATGATGAGAAGATGACTATAAGGGACCATTTCCCTGGATGTTCATGGCCTATAGTACAGCCGACACGCATATCTATACGATTTTGTCCTCTTGTGTAACAAATTAGAAGGTGCTGCTTGTAAAAATTAGGACACCTGGTCCAATGACATTTCAACCCTAATCATCACTTATCTATAAAAGAAAAAAAAGGCTTCTTCATCAAATGGTTTTTGCAAATCCAAAAGAGTAACGAGAGGAAAAAGAAAAAAACTCTATATTTAACATTGCTCAAGTTCTTAGCTGTATGTGCGTGCTTAAACAAAAATTGTTCTTGAGTGAAGCTTGATTTTTAAATGAATTACTCATTTTATAAGAGTAATGAACTTGTTTGAGAGAGCTTAGGTAGAGTTACCTAAGGTGGATATTGGTTAGAGTTAATCAATATCAAGGTGTGTCCTTGGCAGAGTTGTCAAGATAAGCTTGTAGTAGAGTTATTACAAGTGAAAGGAACCTAGAGCTAGGTTCATTGAAGTCTGTAGTCAAGAGTTTGATTATAGTGATTTTGGAGAGCTTGTAAGGGTAAGACATGGTTTTCCCTTCCTTAAGCAAGGGGGTTTCCACGTTAAAATCTTGTTTTTTTAATCTTCTGCACTGGCTCTTCATTTCTGGTGGCTATACTATGTTTTTTAATGTAATTGACTTTAAGGGACCTGGTCCCTCACTGTGTAGTGCAATCCCCAAGGTTTCAACAATTGGTATCAGAGAAAGTTCACTCTAAAAGGTTCACACCTAGAGTGTATTGGTTAACATGGCTACTCCACATAATCTAGAAGAAGGGCAATCTACCACTAGACCACCATGATTCGATGGGCAGTATTATGTTTGGTGGAAAACCAGGATGTTTAACTTTATTATGGCTGAAGATATTGCACTGATGGACATAATCCTTGATGGTACTCATGTTCCTGTTAAATAAGTCAAAGAGGGAGAAAAAACTAGAATGGTTGTTAAAAACAAGAAATAGTATGATGATGAAGACAGAAAGAAAATTGAGAAGAATTATAAGGCCAAGAAATTGCTAGTTTATCGTGTAGGGCCCGATGAATATAACAGGATCTCGGCTGATGAGAATGCCAAAGAGATCTAGGATTTCTTAAGGACTGCTCATGAAAGCACAACTAATGTGATAAATTCTAAAGTAGACATGTTGACCACTCAGTATGAAACCTTTACCATAAAAGAAGGAGAAACCATCCAAGAAATGCATACAAGGTTCACTTTTATGACTAATGAGCTTCACTTCTTAGGAGAAGTGATTTCCTTGTACAAGCAAGTGAGGATGATTTTTGGAGTTCTTCCTAAGTCTTGGGAGAGCAAAGTGGACGCTATAACTGAAGCAAGAAACCTGAAGACCCTCACTATGGATGAATTGAAGGCTTCAAAACATAATTCAAATGAAAATTATGCTAATGTCACCGATTTTAAAAATAGGATTGTTAGAGCCATGAATAAGAGTGGTCAGTTCCAAAGAAAAAGAAGCAACAGTAAAAACGGAAACAACGTTGAGGTGCGTCACAAATGTGGGAGTCCTTAGCACTTTATCAAAGACTGTCTAATGCACAAATTTGATTATCAGGAGTATCTCAATATTGGAGGTGACAAGGGAAAGAACATAGACCAGGTCCCTGAAAATTCAAGAAGGAAGGCAACAATTGAGTATGCTATAAAGCAAGCTTTGTCAGCATGGAGAGACTCTTCTAGTGATTCAAGTAAAGATGAGAAGACTGGAGATGTTTCTATGCTAGCAGTGGAAGACAGTCCAGTTATATATATGATTCCTTATTTGCATTCATGGAAAACACAGAGAATGAAAAAGAAAAAGAGGTACTCTTTCTGATATTAAGGAGAATTTAGATAATTACACTGCTAGAAAGATGAAAAGTCTTGCAAGTAGGTTGATGGACTATTTATATGAACTAACTACTGAGAATAATTCCTTAGAGAAAAAAGTAGAGAATCAAGAACATGAGTTGATTGCTTTAACTCTCCATATTTTTGAAACTGAAGAGTCGTTCACAAAGATAAAATCCAAAAAGTTGAGTTTGATGAGTAATTTGAAGAAAGTAAATGAAGTAGATGTAAAAGGAAAGAACGAAGCTTCAAGTTGATCTTGAGGAAATGTTGAGGGATTCCCAAAAACATCTTATGTCTGCACTTCACAAGAATGAAGAGTTAGAGAAGGATCTGGTCAGCTTAAGAAAAGAGTTGAAAAATTCTCTTAAATAGACTACTTTCTCCAGAAATCCTCTGTAATCGGATTATTTAGTGTGTTAATGATGACAAAGGATTGGGCTATCAAGGAGAATTCCAACCTAGTGGGTGGCAACGAAAGATCGTGAATAGTGCTAAAAATGAGGCTTTTATTACTACGTGTATTCATTGTAGAAAGTATGGGCACACTAAGTAAAGTTGTCAGAGCTGTATAAGAGCTAGAATGAATGATTTCAGATATTTTCAACAAGAGAGTACACAATATAAGGTGTTCAAGTCTCTAGAAAAGGTGAGGAAGAATTCTCTACATAAATGGGCCTAGAAAGTTTTAATCACCTATTTTCTTCTTACTAGGAACTCAAACTAATGTGGTTTCCCAAATCCAACAAGTGATCATGGTTCCAAGTTTAAGAAAGGTGACTGTAGTAAGGAATGCTTATTAAAAAATGGTGTTCAAAGCTTAAGTTTGAAAAATCTAAACGTAGTCTCTCTCTCTCTCTCTAGACACTTCAAGTAGAGGTGTCATATTTTGAAATAGTTGATTTTACGGACCTGGTCCCTAATAGAATATGGGTGAAAGTATCAAGATAAAGGATGTACGCATAAGCTAAAGCATGAATTGATCAAGACAACCTAACCGATCATATGAATCAGTGTCTCCTGTCAAATTTTTGTTGTGTCAAGGAAACAGGTGTTCATAATAAAGTAGGTTCATGTTAATCTAACTCAGTATCATACTTTACAGGTATACACTCAAAGGGACAGCTTTGGAAGGAAAAATTAAAGCAAACACAAGTTGAAAATTCACTCAAAAAGAGAGGGACCTGGTCCCATCTCTCAGGTGAGAACCAAAATAATGTGCCTTAAAATTTTATAAAAATTTTGTTTGAAAAGGCCACATATACTCTCATATATAAATAAAAGTTGTCAATAAAATTCAGATGTAAAAAAGTCACACCATTGTCATCATACGTATTTATTCAAAAGGTTATTTCTTAAATGTCAAACGGACACCTCTTTAATTATAAATTCAAATCTATTATTTCTTTAACTCAATTAACTCAGATCTTTCTTCTAAACTCATTTTTCTTCTTAATCTAAATTGGTCCCTACTTTTCTTCTTACAAAAATCCAAAAATATCTGGAATGCCATCTACTTCAAACCCCATGAAAGAATTTCCTCTGATCATCCTCAAGAGTCACAAAGTGCTTTACCCATCAGTACTTATTCTAAATTCTTAAGATCCTTAGTGAAATCATTCCAGTTGAACCTCTAGATTCCAGCAAAAATCCTTTTGAGTTAACCTTAGAAGCTGACTTAAACAAAGGCTTTAGATCTCCAATCGATCACAAGATTGCTCAACTGACCTCTTTCCTCAAAGAAACCAGAGTCCTCCGATGCTCCTAAAATCTATGTTCCCTCTGATGAATTTAAAGGTACTGAAATTTCAGAAAATTTACAAGAACTTGTTTACTCTATTCTTTCTAAATCAAACCCTATACTTTTCATAATGGTTGATGAAGAATTCCTGTAAAGATGTCTAATCCCTTTAGAAGCATAAATTGGATAGATTAAAGATTACTTTTACTTAGACATGATCGTACGGAAAGTTCTGCTAGTGGGGAAGAGCAAATAGCAGGAGAAAAGGATGATTTGAAAAAAGATAGGGAGTTTGTATTACCTCTAACTAAGGAAAATAAAGAGGATGAGGAATAACAACCTCTAATTTTGAAAATGAAGAAACTGAATGATAGTAAAGGAAAGAAGAAATTTATTTACTCTGTTATACAAGTTACAAGATCTTACTATTCCCAAGTAGCACCTCAACCGACTAATTTCGTCACAGAACTTTGACCACGGGAACTTCTTTGTTCCTTAGTCTATGAATCTGATGATCAAGAATCTCCACTAGTACTTCTTCGTAAGAAAGGTTGTTCTGAATATCAGTACTTTCTAGAGGAACTATAACAGCTGAATCATTCATACACTTCTTCAACAAGGACATATGAAACACTATATAAACTGAGGATAAATTTGCAGGTAGCTCAAGCTCATATGCCACTTTCCCAACACGACCCAAAATATGGAAGGGACCTACATAATAGGGACTAAGTTTCCCCTTTTTATCAAACCTCTTCACCCCTTTCATGGGTGACACTTTCAAATATACAAGATCATCAACCTCAAACTCAAGGTCTCTTCTTCTAACATCGGAATAGGATTTCTGATGACTCTGGGTTGCTTTTAATCTCTCTCTGATCAACTAAACTTTCTCCAGGCCTCATACACCATATTTGGCCCAATCAAGGTGGCCTCAACCACTTCAAACCAACCAACTGGTGATCTACATCTTCTTTCATAAAGTGCTTCAAATGGAGCCATCTGAATACCAGCATGATAATAGTTATTATAAGCAAACTCAATCAATGGCAAATGCTCATCCCAACTACCTATGAAATCAAGAACACATGACCTCAATATATCCTCTAAAGTCTGAATGGTTTTCTCTGCCTGGCCATCTGTCTGTGGATGAAAAGCTGAACTAAGATGAACTTGGGTACCAAGACCCTTCTGAAAGTCTCTTCAAAACTGAGAGGTAAATTGAGTACCCCTATCAGAGAAGATAGATAATGGAACTCTGTGCAATCTAACCATCTCTGGAATATACAACTTAGCATAATCTTCAGTTGTGTAAGACGTGTGAACTAGCAAGAAATGCACTGACTTAGTCAATCTGTCTACAATAACCCAAATCGAGTCATGCTGACAACGCGAATGGGGTAAACCAGTCACAAAATCTATATTCACCTTTTTCCACTTCCAAGAGGAGATTTTAAACTCCTACAACATACCACCAGGTCTTTGGTGCTCTACCTTAATCTATTGACAAGTTACATACTTAGCTATAAACTATGCTATATCTTTTTTCATACCACTCAACTAATAGATTTCCTGTAAGTCACAGTACATCTTGGTAACTCCTGGATGGATAGAATAACACACACCATGCACTTTCACCATAATCAGCTATCTTAAATCATCAACACATGGTACACACAACCTACTCTGATATCTAAACATATTGTCTCCCCCTTGGGAGAAAACCTCTACCCCTTGGTCTTTAATTGACTCCTTTGGTTCAACCAAACTAGAATCCTTATCTTGCTTCTCTTTCACTTTTGAAACTAGGGAAGATTCGGAACTACTCTAAACCCAAACATTCCCTTCAGCTGAATCAACTAGTCTCACACCCAATCTAGCAAACAGATGAACTTCCCAAACTAACACCTTCTTTTCTTTCTCCACATGAGCAACACTGCCCATAGAAAATCTATTAAGGGCGTCTGCCACTATATTGGCCCTGCCCGGGTAATACAACACAATCATATCATAATCTTTCAACAATTTTAACTATCTTCTCTGCCAAAGATTCAACTCCCTTTGAGTAAACACATACTGCAAGCTTTTGTGATCCGTGAGCACATCAACATGCACTCCATACAAATAATGTCTCCAGATTTTCAGAGCAAACACTACAGCAGCTAACTCAAGATCATGGGTTGGGTAATTCTTTTCATAGGGCTTAAGCTGTCTAGAAGCATAGGCTATGACCTTACCTCTCTGCATCAGAACATAACCCAAACCAACTCTAGAAGCATCACAATAAACCACAAAACCATCTGTACCATCAGGTAACACTAAAATTGGGGCTAGAGTGAGTCGAGTCTTTAACTCTTAAAAAATGTTCTCACAGGAATTTGAACACTGAAACTTAACTTTCTTTTGGGTCAATCTAGACATAGGAGATGCTATGGATGAGAAACCCCCAACAAAATGTCTATAATAACTAGCTAGACCCAAGAAACACCTAATGTCTGATGGGGAAATAGGTCTAGGCCAATTCCTTATGGCTTATGTCTTTGGGGGATTCACTCTAATACCTTCACTGGAAATGATATTACCAAGTAAAGCTACTGACATTAGCCAAAATTTACACTTGCTAAATTTAGCGAACAACTAGTGATCTCTAAGGATCTGTAACACAATTCTAAGATGGTCTGCATGATCATCCTCACTACGAGAGTAAACAAGAATATCATCGATGAAGACTATGACAAACATATCCAGATACTATTTAAACACTCTGTTCATCAAGTCCATGAAGGTTACTGGGGCATTTGTTAGTCCAAAGGACATGACTAAAAACTTAAAATAACCATAATGGGTTTTGAAAGTTGTCTTTGGAATATAATATTCCCTTACTTTAAGCAGATGATAGACAAATCTAAGGTCTATCTTTGAGAAATAACTGGCACCTTGGAATTGATCAAATAATTCATCAATTCTAGGAAGAGGGTATTTATTTTTTACTATAACTTTATTCAACTGATGATAGTCAATGCACATACGTAAAGAACCATCTTTCTTTTGCATGAATAAGATGAGAGCACCCCATAGAGAAACACAAGGCCTTATAAAACCTTTATCTAAAAGAGCTTTGAGTAGCTCTTTCAACTCTTTAAGATCGGTGGGAGCCATACGATGTGGAGGTATAGAAATAGGCTGAGTATCTGGAAGAAGGTCAATACCGAATTCTATTACCCTATCGGGAGGTACCCCTAGCAAATCTTCAAGAAAGACATCTGGAAACTCATTAACTACACTAACTGACTAAACTATTGAAGTCTTAAACTTAGTGTCTTTAACTTAAATATAATGATAGATACACCCTTTGGAGATCAACTTTAGGGCTTTAAGATAAGATATGAAACGAATTTTGGGAGACACTGAATTACCTGACCACTCAAAAACTAGCTCATCTGGAAACTGAAACTTCACCACTCGGATGCGACAATCTATAGAGGCATAACAAGAATGGAGCCAATCCATACCATGAGTAAGATCAAAGTCAACCATATCTAAAAGATCAAAGTCAACCATATCTAACTCTATTAGGTCTGCTAACATGAATTTATGAAGGACAGTGATTGGACACTTTCTACAGATTTGTTTAGCAACAACTGACTCACCCACTGGGGTAGACACCAATAAAGGCTCAGAATCTTTTTAGAACTTATCTCAAAATTTATTGCAACTAATGGGGTCACATAAGAGAAACTCGACCCAGGGTCTAACAACACATACACGTCAAAATAAAAGACACGAAGCATACCAGTAACAACATCTGGTGAATCCTCTTGCTCCTTATGGGATGGTAAAGCATAAAACTAATTCTGGTGTTGATCGCCACCGATACTGGATGATATTCCCAGAGGAGGGACTAGGCGACCTACAGGAGCTGGTGCACTAGCATTCTAAGTCTAGGGATAATCATCTCTATTTCCCTGCTTAGCATGCAGTCACTCTCTAATTCCATGACCCAACTTGACACAACCATAAAACCCTTCTATCCAGCCAAGAACTCACCAGGATGATTCCTACCATACTTAGCATAAGAAGGAAAACAAGGTCTTCCACTTATACTATTTTGAGATCTGGACAAAGAAGACTTACCCCACTACTCATGCCTAGCTTTGGGAATGGAAGCACTAGCAGAAGACGGTGTTGGCATAGATAAACGATTCTAAAATTGTAAATAATTTTCTTTTTGAGACTTATTCTGACAATACATAAACTATCCTATTCTAGCCCTCTTATTATTTCTATCTTTTCCTTGTAACTTCTCTGCCACAATCTACTAAGCATTCATCATCAATCTAGCAAAAATCCATGTCTCTCATAAGTATGACAGTCCTACACTCCTTAACTACTAAGTTAGACACTTCAGTAACAAACTTACTCATACTAGCCCTGGGATCATCCATCATATCAGGGGCATACTTAGACAACTGATTAAAATTAAGGCAGTACTCTTTCACTATTATCTAGCCCTTCCTCAAATTCAAAAACTCCTCTATCTTAGCTTCTTTTATCTCATGTGGGAAGAACCTGTATATAAAAGCATCCTGAAACACTTGGAAACTCATAGGAACAGCATTCGCACCTCTACCATTCCTCCACATCACTACCCAATCATACACTACATATTTCAATTTATAGGATGCTAACTCTACACTCTCCTCCTAAGAAATATGCATAATTTGGGTGATCTTATTCACCTCATCTAAATAAAACTATGGGTTCTCACCTTCTTTCGACCCAAAGGACTCTGGCGGATTCATCCTCATGAAGTCTTTGATTCTAGCTGCTGCTAAATCCTTATTCTGCTGAAGTGGGACTGCAGCCTAATTTTGATGGTTGGCCTTAACATTAGCACAGATAGATTAGGCCAATGCCTGAAAGGCAGCCCTAAACTAAGCATTGGATATATTTTCATTCAGAAGATCTGCGGGCTGGAGAGGCTGGTTATTATTTTTGTGGGCATTTTCTCGACGAGGAGGCATATTCAACTTTTAAGTAAGAACATGAGTTAAAAGTAGAAAGAGATACTATAAGCATGATAGATCATGAAAGAAAGAAATGATTTCCTAAAGATGTTTCGTAGCCTCTTGTTCATAAATGTGGCGTGCTTCACACCCATGACCAAGACTCTACGTAATGCAGTTTGTATAACTCTCTAGGACTCTTTAAACCCTAAGTATCTGATACCAAGTTTGTAATACCCCAAAATTTGATCCCGAGACATCATACGGTACTCAAGACTACGAGTAGCCTTAACCTAACCCTGTCTGCCTTCTACTAGATATAAATCTCATAATCACGGTAATATAGACATAAAGTTATACTGAATATGGTGGCACGTAGTTTTGGGGTATGAGAACTTAGAATCATACCCAACTCGATGCTAAATATTACTCTCTTTTTATTTACTATGCTCATCTTGGTGGAATCCAGTTTAAAAATAGTATAAAGGTTTATTATGAAACCAGTTATGCATTTATCTGAATCAATCTATAAATAAAGCTATTTTGCTTTCTGTAATCTGTAATAAATCTGAAAAGTAGATTCCAAAACTTATCTGAGGATCAAAAGATCAAAACTTTATTGTAAATCAGATATAATCAGCTCATAAGATGCTTAAAGCATTATCTTCCTTGAAATATCAACATATAAACTTGGGGCTTCGTAACCCATGCATCAAACTCATGTCAAAACATCATAATAATCATGCTTAGTAATGAAGACAATGATAATTCATCTCAAAATCTGTAAATTTCTGCAATAGGCCTAAAAATATGAAAATAGACATGCAATTCATCTTCTAAAACACTTGAAATCTTAAAATCTTGCAAAGAGAAAATATGGATATGAACCCTAATTCAAATCTCATAAATATTCATTTAAAATAATATGAATTTGTAAATAAAATTTAGTTTTGGGCACAAGGATGAAAGGAGATCCTTGTTCATAAACCCCGCATACCTTGATTGATGATTTGATGAAGAAACTTGAATTATTAATTCCAAATTGAGTTCTTGGAGATGGATTATTGATTATATTGCATTGAGAATCCTCAATCTTAAGCTTTCTTGGAGAATCAATGGAGGAATTTGATTTCTTGGAGAAGAGGTTTTAGAGCTCTAGGGTTCTGCTTTTGAAGAGAATGATGAATAATGAGCACAAAGTGCTTTGAATATGATTAGTATTGTGTTTTGGATGGATTGGGGCCTTGGAAATTAACTAAAATACCCTTATTAAACTTCTAAGCAAAACTGGAAAGGAGCAATATTTTCTGATTTGGCTGGCCACCGCAATGCGCCATAATCGAGATAGCTCACTAGAAATAGGACAATTGGGAACTGGGTTGACTTAGCGATGTGCCACCATCACGGTGACCCTTTGGAATGCCATTTGGCTACTGGCACAATGCGCCAATATTGCATTGGGCTACTGGAAATTGATAGCTGAGAAATTGGCCCTCTCCGCGATGTACCAATATTGCATCGATCTACTGGAATGGGACAATTGGGAATTTGGGCTTCTCAGCAATGCGTAGCTATCGCGGAGGGCCACTGGAATTTGACAATCATCATTTTACCCACCTCCGTGATGCGCCAAGTACCTAGGTGGCACACTATCAACTTAAAAATGCTCTAACTCCTCAATCGAGTATCAAAATTGGGCGAATTTGGTATCGATGGAAAGCTTATTCAATTTCCCACACAATGGGAAGTCTAAATCTGGAAAATCCACATGAAATAAATATTTTTCATTTTGGAAACTATTTCTTAATATTCTAGGAACAAATTTAAGCTAGAAAAAGTATGGGGTATTATAATATCTCCCCCTAGGAAACATTCATCCTCGAATGTGGCTAATTTAAGATGAAAATACTAAGAAATCTAAAGCTACAAACCATCATGCACAACTGAAATAAACTGGATAACTGAATCTCAATTGAAATGAGCTATTGAACTGATCTGAGAGTGGATGAATTCTCATAAAGATAACTATATATATAGCTGAATCTGTAACTGGAAAAGAACTGAATGGAGGAAAACTATTACCTTCGGCTAAATCTGAGTTC
Source organism: Capsicum annuum (assembly GCF_002878395.1). Taxonomy (NCBI): domain Eukaryota; kingdom Viridiplantae; phylum Streptophyta; class Magnoliopsida; order Solanales; family Solanaceae; genus Capsicum; species Capsicum annuum. Next base: position 213,821,708 of record NC_061111.1, on the reverse strand, counting down.
GTGGAGAAAAGATGTGGATACTTGGTATGCATGTCTACTTTTGCTACCCAAGTAGCACCCTTAACAGACTGATTTCACCATAGAACTTTGACCAAGGGAACTTCTTTGTTCCTTAGTCTATGAATCTGATGATCAAGAATCTACATGGGTACTTCTTTGTAAGAAAGGCAATTTCGAATATCAGTACTTTCTAGAGAAACTATAACAGCTGAATCATCCATGCACTTCTTCAACAAGGACACAGGAAAAACTAGATGAACTGAGGATAAATCTGCGGGTAGCTCAAGCTCATACGCCACCTTCCCAATATGACCCAAAATATGGAAGGGACCTACATAACGAGGACTAAGTTCCCCTTTTTGCCAAACTTCTTCACCCCTATCATGGGTGAAACTTTTAAATACACAAGATCATCAACCTCAAACTGAAGGTCTCTTTTTCTCACTCGGCATTGGATTTCTGACGACTCTGGTCTGCTTTCAATCTCTCTCTGATTAATTGAACTTTCTTTAGGGCCTCATATACTATATCTAACCCAATCAAGGTGGCCTCACCCACTTCGAACCAACCAACTGGTGATCTACATCTTCGCCCATAAAGTGCTTTAAATGAAGCCATTTGAAAACTAGCATGATAACTGTTATTATAAGTGAACTCAATCAATGGTAAATGCTCATCCCAACTACCTTTGAAATCAAGAACACATGCCCTCAACATATCCTCTAAAGTCTGAATGGTCCTCTCTACTGGACCATCTTTCAATGGATGAAAAGCTAAACTAAGATGAACTTGGGTACCAAGACCCTTCTAAAAGGCTTTCCAAAACGGAGAGGTAAATTGAGTACCCCTAGCGGAGATGATAGATAAAAGAACTCTTGCAATCTAACCATCTCTCAGATATACAACTTAGTATAATCTTTAGCTGTGTAAGACGTGTGAACTGGCAAGAAATTCACTTTGTCAATCTGTCTATAATAACCCAAATTGAGTCATGCTAATGATGCAAATGGGGTAAACCAGTCAATAAATCCATATTTACCTGTTCCCACTTCCCAATAAAGATACCAAACTATTGTAATGCACTACTGGTCTTTGGTGCTCTACCTTAGCTTGTTGACAAGTTTCACACTTAGCTACGAACTCTACTATATATCTTTTCATACCACTCCACCAATAGATTTCTCGCAAGTCGCGGTACATCTTGGTGGCTCCTGGATGGATAAAATAATGAGTACCATGTGCTTCTGTCATAATCCGCTGCCTTAAATCATCAACATATGGCACACACAACCAACTCTGATATCTCAACACACCATCTCTCCCTTGGGAGAAAACCTCTATCCTTTGGTCTTTAACTGACTCCTTTAGTTCGACCAAACTGTAATCTTTATCTTGCTTCTCTTTCACTTTTGAAACTAGGGAAGATTCAGAACTACTCCGAACCCAAACATTCCCTTCAGCTGAATCAACCAGTCTCACACCCAATCTAGCTAACCGATGAACTTCCCGAACTAGCTCCTTCTTTTCTTTCTCCACATGAGCAACACTGCTCATAGACAATCTACTTAGAGCGTATGCCACTACATTGGCCTTTCCTGGATGATATAATACACTCATACCATAATCTTTCAACAATTCTAGCCATCTCCTTGGCCAAAGATTTAACTCCCTCTGAGTAAACACATACTACAAACTTTTGTGATCTGTGAACACATTAACATGCACTCCATACAAATAATGTCTCCAGATTTTCAAAGAAAACACAACAAAAGCTAACTCAAGATCATGGGTTAGGTAATTCTTTTTATAAGGCTTAAGCTGTCTAGAGGCATAGGCTATGACCTTACCTCTCTACATCAAAACATAACCTAAGTCAACTCTAGAGGCATCACAATAAACCACAAAACTATCTATACCATCAGGTAACGCTAAAACTAGGGCTAAAGTGAGTCGAGTCTTCAACTCTTAAAAACTCTTCCCATAGGAATCTGACCACTGAAACTTAACTTTCTGTTGGGTCAATCTAGACATGTGAGATGCTATGGATAAGAAACCCTCAATAAAACATCTGTAATAACTAGCTAGACCCAAGAAACTCCTAATGTCTGATGGGTAAATAGGTCTAGGCCAATTCCTTATGTCTTCTGTCTTTTGGGGATCCACTCTAATACCTTCACTGGAAATGATATGACCAAGGAAAGCTACTGACCTTAGCCAAAATTCACACGTACTAAACTTGGTGAAAAACTGGTGATCTCTAAGAGTCTGTAACATAATTCTAAGATGTTCTGCATGATCATCCTCACAACAAAAGTAGAAAAAAATGTCATCGATAAAGACCATGACAAACATGTCTAGATACTGTTTGAACACTTTGTTCATCAAGTCTATGAAGGTTTCTGGGGCATTTGTTAGTTCGAAGTACATGACTAGAAACTTAAAATGACCATAACAGGTTTAGAAAACTATCTTTGGAATATCACATTCCCTTACTTTAAGCTGATGATCGCCAGATTTAAGGTCTATCTTGAAGAAATAACTGGCACCTTGGAGTTGATCAAATAAGTCCTTAATTCTAGGAAAAAGGTATTTGTTTATTACTGTAACTTTATTCAACTGATGATAGTCAATGCACATACGCAAAGAACCTTCTTTCTTTCACACGAATAAGACGGGAGTTCCCCATAGAGAAATACTACGCCTTATAAAACCTTTATCTAAAAGATCTTTGAGTTTCTCTTTTAACTCTTTAAGCTCGGCGGGAGCCATACGATATGGAGGAATAGAAATAGGCTGAGTATCTAGAAAAAGGTCAAAATTGAATTCTATTTCCCTATCGTGAGGTACCCTTGGCAAATCTTTAAGAAAGACACCTGAAACTTATTAACTACACTGACTAACTGAACTATTAGAGTCTCAAACTTAGTGTCTTTAACTCAAACAAGATGATAGATACACCCTTTGGAGATCAAATTTCGGGCTTTAAGATAAGATATGAAATGATTTTTAGGAGACACTGAATTACCTGACCACTCAAAAACTGGCTCATCTGAAAACTGAAACTTCACCACTCAGGTGCGACAACTATAGAGGCATAACAAGAATGGAGCCAATCCATACCAAGAATAAGATCAAAGTCAACCATATCTAACTCTGTTAGGTTTACTAACATGACTTTATAAAGGAAAATGATAGAACACTTTCTATTGATCTGCTTAGCAACAACTGACTCACCCACTAGGGTAAACACCAAGAAAGGCTCAAGGATCTTTTCAAAACTTATCTCAAAACTTAATGCAACTAATGGGGTCACATAAGAAAAACTCAACCTAGGGTCTAACAACATATAAACATCAAAATAAAAAACACAAAGCATACCAGGAACAATATCTGGTGAATTCTCCTACTCTTGGCGGGATGGTAAAGCATAAAACTAATTCTGGCACTGACCGCCACCAGTACTGGATGATATGCCTTAAGGAGGGACTGGGCGACCTACAGGAGCTGGTGCACTAGTAGTTTGAGTCTGGGGAAGATCATCTCTATTTCCCTGCTTAGCATATGGGCGTTCTCTAATTCTATGACCTGACTTGCCACAACCATAAAAACCCTTCTAGCCAGCCAAGCACTCACCAGGATGATTTCCACCAAACTTAGCATAAGGAGAATAATGAGGTCTTTCACCTATACTATTCTGATATCCGGACATAGAAGACTAACCCCACTGCTCCTTCCTAGCTCTAGAAATAGGAGCACTAACTGAAGATGGTGCTAGCATAGATGAACGGTTCTGAAATTATGAATGATTTCCTTCTTGAGACCTATTTTGACCATACTCAAGCTGTCTTATTCTAGCCCTCTTATTATTTCTATCTCTTCCCTTCAACTTCTCTACCTCAATCTGCTGAGCATGCATCATCAATCTAGCAAGATCCATGTCTCCAACAAGAATGGAAGTCCTACACTCCTAAACTACTAAGATAGACACTCCAGTAACAAACTTGCTCATACTATCCCTAGGATCAGCCATCGTATCAGGGGCTTACTTAGACATTTGATTGAACATAAGGCAGTACTCTTTCACTGTCATCGAGCCCTGCCTCAAATTCACAAACTCTTTTATCTTAGCTTCCCTTATCTCACATAGAAAGAACCTGCCTACAAAAGCATCTTAAAATACCTGCCAACTCATAAGATCAGTATTCTCACCTCTATCATTCCTCTATATCACTACCCAATCATATACTGCATCTTTCAATCTAGAGGATGCAAATTCTACATTTTTCTCCTCAGAAACATGCATAATCTGGGTGATCTTCTTCACCTCATCTAGATAAAACTGTGGGTCCTCACCTTCTTTCGACCAAAAGAACTCTGGCGGGTTCATCCTCCTGAAGTCTCTGATTCTAGCTGCTACTAAATCCTTATTCTGCTGAAGTGGGACTGCAGCCTAATTTTGATTATTGGCCTAAACATTAGTAGTCATAGCTTGGGCCAACGCCTGAAAGGCAACCCTAAAATTAGCATGGGAAACATTCTCATTCAAAGGATCTACGGGCTGGGGAGGCTAGCTATCATTTCTGTGGGCGTTAGCTCGACGAGGAGGCATATTCAACTATCATATAAGAGCACGAGTTAAAACAAGATAGAGATATTGTAAGCATGATAGATAATGAAAGAAAGAGATGATTTCTTAAGGACGTTCCTAGCCTCTTGTTCATAAATGTGGTGCTCTTCACACCCATGACCAAGACTTTACGTAACGAGGCTTGTCTGACTCCCTAGGACTTTAAAAACCTTAGGCTCTGATACCAAGTTTGTAATGCCTCAAAATATGATCTTAAGATGTCACACGATGCTCAAGACTATGAGTAGCCTTAAGCTAACCCAGTAAGCCTTCTACTAGATATAAATCTCATAATCACGGTAATATAGACATGAAAGTCACACTGAATGCAAAAATTATCTAAAATAACTAAGAATAATCTAAATATAATGTATGAAACATTAATACTGAATAATCCAAATCACAACTAGTAGTCTGACAAGCCTCTACTACTAACATCTAGAGAGTCACTGGGACAAACCCCCATCTAAATCAAACTATCTAAAAAGACTACTAAATCATGTAAACTGATAAGCTGTAAAATTTGAGTGAATAAGTCCCTGAACTATGAGGACTCACCAACTGTAGGATATAGATGGAGATGCTAGGACTATTCATGTTGCTAATACTGAGCACCTGAACCTATATTATAACACAATGTAGCACATAGACATATATGTGGATCAGTACTTAGAGGATGTACCAAGTATATGGGCTGAAATATATAAGTAAGACATCATATCATCATTATAATTTATAAATAATAAATGTTAAATGTCAATAACTCACATAGGCTGGAATATCTGAAATACTGAATTCATAAATATTAAATCAATCATAATTTATAAATCTAGTGAGTCATTACATTTAGTTCTAAAAGCTATACTCGTATTTTTTTTGTAAACCATACTGTCTAAGTGCAGAAAAACTCACTTCTGAAATCTGAAATCTAAAAGCCAAAGTCTGTAACTGTTATCATTTTGTAAAGCATAATCTGAGTAAACTTTGTGAGCCTTTACACTTAGTTTTCTAAAAGTTTTTCTGTAAATCTTATCTATTAGGGTTTACTATTAGGGAAAAACTGTTCTGTAAGGGAGGTTCTCTTAACCGACATAAACCATGTGAGCTGCATGGAGTCCAGCGTCTCGTCCTCCTTAGGAAGAAACCTCACATTGGGGAAAGGTGTCATACTCTTGCCAGGAAGTATAACCTCAGCTTAAGTGATCACTATCTCAGCCCACAATGGGCCCTTTAACTGCAAATCTATGGTGGCATACAGTTTTGGGGTATGAGACCTTAGAATCATACCCAACTCGGTGCTAAATACTACTCCCTTTTTATTTACTTTGCTCATCTTGTTCGAAATCCACTTTAAAACTAGCATAAGGGTTTATTATGGAACCAGTTATGCATTTATATGAATCAATCTGTAAATGAAGCTATTTTGCTCTTTGTAATCTGTAATAAATCTTTAAAGTGGATTTTAAACTTATCTGAGGATCAAAGGATCAAAACTTTATTATAAATCTGATATAATCAGCTCATAAGATACTTAAAGCATCATCTTTCTTGAAATATCAACATATAACCTTAGGGCTTAGTAACCCATGCATCAAACTCATGTCAAAACATCATAATAATCATACTTAGTAATGAAGACAAGGATAATTCATCTCAAAATCAGTAAATTTCTACAATAAGCATAAAATATGAAAATAGACATGCAATTCATCTTCTAAAACACTTGAAATCTTAAAATCTTGCAAAAATCAATAATGGGTATGAACCCTAATTCAAATCTCACAAAAATATTTATTTAAATAATATGAATTTGTAAATAAAACTTGGTTGTGGGCACAAGGATGAAAGGAGATCCTTGTTCATAAACTCCGCATACCTAGATTGATTATTAAATGAAGAAACTTGAATTATTGATTCCTAATTGAGTTCTTAGAGATGGATTCTTGATTATATTGCCTTGGGAATCCTCAATCTTAAGCTTTATTAGAGAATCAATAGAGGATTTTGATTTCTTGGAGAATAGGTTTTAGAGCTCTAGGGTTTTGCTTTTGAAGAGAATAACGAATAATGAGCATAAAGTGCTTTGAATATGATTAATCTGATGTTTTGGGTGGATTGGGGCCTAGGGAATTGACCAAAATACCTTTTTTAAACTTCTAAGCGAAACTGAAAAAGAGCAATATTTTTCGATTTAACTGGCCACCGTGACGCGCCACAATCACGGTGGCTCACTAAAAATAGAATAATTGGGAACTGGGTTGACCCTGCGATGCACCACCATGGCGGTACCCTTTTGAAATTCTATTTTGGGTACTGGTGCAATGCACCAATATCGCGTCGGGCTACTAAAAATTGATAACTGGGAAATTGGCCCTCTCCGCGATGCGCCAATATCGTGTTTGTCTATTGGAAAGGGACAATTGAGAATTTGGGCTTCTCCACAATGCATGGCTATCGCAGAGGGCCACTGGAATTTGAAAATCATCATTTTACCCACCTCCGCGACATGCTAAGTGCCCAGGTGGCACACTGTCAACTTAAAAATGCTCTAACTCCTCAACTGAGTATCAAAATGGGCAAATTTGGTATCGATGGAAGGCTTATTCAATTTTCCACATAATGGGAGGTCTAAATCTGAAAAATTACAGACGAAATAAATCTTCTTCATTTTGAAAGCATTTCTTAACATTCTAGGAACGAATTTAAGTTAGGAAAAGTGCAAGGTATTACAGTTTGATCCCAAAATCTATGAGAAACCTAAGATGGTGGAGTTGGTAAAATATGCTGGGACCAAGGATGGTTGCATCTATTTGAGGAAGCAGCCCCAGTGGTTTTTGAAAATAAAGTGAGAGAATTCTATTATTCAATAGATTTCCTTGAAGATAGATTGAGTCTATCTTCATAGATGCAAGGAAAAGAAATAAGACTGGATGAAGAAACATTTGGAGAAATTTGGATGTACCTGTTATAGGTGTGAGGACAGTCGTGAAGCAATAACCCATAATTGAATTTATGATTGAGGCCTCAAGAGTAGGTGGGACCACAATAGCTGCAGTAAAAAAGAAATTTCTAAAGAGTGAGTTTCAGTTGGTTTTTAAATTTATTAACAAGGTCCTGCTACCAAGATTAGAGAAAAGAATAATTGCCTCTGGTATTGATCTATTTTTAATCGAATACCTAAGCAAGTTTGAGTTGATGAGTCTGCCTGATTTAATGATAGACCATATGCACAAGGTAGTTCAAGAAAATGAAAGAAGGAATGAGATGCCATATGGTCACTTGTTGAACAAAGCCTTTAATTATTTTGAAGTGATTGGAACTAGAGGAACACCAGTAATAGTAAAATAAAAGATCATTCTATCTAAGCTGGTGCAAGATGAGTGCATTGAAGGAAAAGTGGGAACTGTGTCCCAAATGTTTGAGCTACTGACTGCTTAGGAAAATCTAAGGAAATTGAGAAGTTGTGGATTGTGCTAGCAGTAAAGGACACTGAAATAGTGCATCTAAAACTATAGAATCAAAAGTTGTCTTCTGAGGGACTAGGTACCTCTGAAGAACTTGCAATAGAAAATGCCAAGCTCAAGGTCAACATTCCAGAATTTACTAGTGAGGTTCAGGACCTAAATGTAGAAGTAAAAAACCATGCCAAGCAGTTACTGGATGCCCATGCTGCAGAGCATGCAAGAATGGAGATGTTGCTAAAATTCCCCTCAGCAAAGCCCCTCTCTACCTGAGTCCTATCCTCCTTGTTCAGATTTGTGTCAGTTTCTAGTTCATGGTTTCTTTATGGCTTTTATAAACAGTACTTTTATAATTTTTTAGGTATATTTTAATGGTACTTATCCTCTTTAATCATGAATAAATTTCTATTTGCGGGCCTCATTTATTTCCTTTATTTCAAAGTTGTTCTTCATGTTAGTGTTACCGCAGTGGACATTAGTTAATTAATATGTACTTATCTTTACTCTTGGATTACATCCTTTTCAATGATGCCAAAAGAGGAAATACTAACTTTATGCGTAAGGACCAGGTGTGTGCGCGAGTGTGTATGTGTAGATGTGTGTGTGCTCATGTGGTGTATGTGGATAGGGGGAAGTATGGTAAGGAATAATAAGTGTGATCACGTGGTGCATGCTGATAGGGGAAAGTATGGTAAGTGATAACGCTCCACTTACACGTCAATTTAGTGCAAGGTGGTTGTCGTTAATATATTTACCCAACTTTTGGAGTCGGAGTTGAATCCACAGGGAACAATATGAGTGGCGATTAAGCTAATTTAAAACTATAGCTACAAGTTAAATTCAAACAGATGATAGGAAAAGATAAAATGGGGGTTTTGGAGATTAGCAAATAATTGTTGGTCACTTTAGTTTCAGTGTTTGTAATCAAGAGTTTATGGAAAACCAGCATTTTGTTCACTATGGGTTTTGGTACTTGATAGATGCTAATAGCGATTCAAGATTCTCACGATAGGTAGGAACAATAGATTGTCTTTATCGAAGTTATGCCTAAATGTCTCTCGACCTACTTAAGCATTTAATTACCTAATCCTCTCGGACTTAGGGAATTTATATTCACTGACCAGACTTTACCTCAGGTTAATTAACCTTGTTACAGAGTCAATTATTAAACGGAAGGTTGGTAGATTTCCAAGTCCCTGTTAATAATTCACTTTCTACTATAGTTGATTTCTTATCTCAAGCAAATCAAAGCAGGTGTTATCTATCGTTTGCAACCAATAGACAATAATTAAACCTCAAAATTATCAAGGATTCCTATTACCTTTAGAATCTTAAACACTTCGCAACTTACCAAGACCTAACCCATAGATCCCATAATTTGGATTAAAGGGATTTAGCCACTCATAATGTAATAATCGATACAACAAGTTGAATTCACAATTTGAAAGATGAACTTACAGCAAGATAAATAGAAACGAGTGTTTCTCACATTAGATCAAAGTAAAAATCCTAAAATATTTATGATAATCTCTTCAAAGTTAATTGTAAACTTGTATCAAAAACTAGAGAGCAAACACGTGAAGTTCAAGTCTAGAATTTCAAGTACCAGCCAATATGTTTTGCCTCCCGATATGTTCAGTATCCTTTTATAATTAGACAACCCTAACATATGCTTTAAATACTTTATCCTAATTATGGAAACAAAATCACAGATTTCAGTAATTTTTTGGATAGGTGACGATATTTTGTAATGCCTTATCAGGAGTCTGACGACTTATCACAGATGTCGTCAATGATTTACTTCATCTCTCATGTTTTACCTTAGTCTAACGACAATCTTGATGGCTTATCAGATTTTTGATGACTTATCACAGATGTTGTCGATGATTTATTTCAGCTCTCATGTTCTGCCTTAGGCTAACGATGATCTTGATGGCTTATCACAGGGTTGACGGCTTATCATATGTCATTGTCATTTCTTCCAACTGAATCCCATTTTCTGTTTAAGGCTGATGATGAAGCTGATAACTTATCAAAGTACTGACGACTTATTAGGAATGTTGTCAGCCACACTTCTCTTTTATTTGCTTCAGATTTTAACTTTTTTACTTCAATCATTGTTGGTTCTCTTGCATCTTGACTTCCACTTCAAAATCAAAGTTAATCAAAAATGACAAAAGTTTCGTAAGACTTTGCAATTATTCTCAGTTAAAATCCTCAAATGTGTTAGCATTTGCTCACACATCAGTAAGGCATAATGACGGGGAAAGAAAATGTGCTCATGTGCTTAGAGTTATTGCTCAGAGTTTTTGCTGTAAATAACAACAAGGGACCAGGTCCCTATGCTACGTAATGGTAGAAGCATGATGATAGGGGGAGAATTCATCTTTAGTAGTGGTAATCACACTGATTAAATGTGATGGATGTGTATTAATGCTCAAAGCTTTATGGTTGGTTTATCATCATTAAAAAGGGGAGAAATTTTTATATGCAGTTTTGATGATGAGCAGATGACTACAGGGATCAAGTACCTGGATATTCATGGCTGCAGTACAGCAGGCACACATATCTGCACAGTTTTGTCCTCTTGTGTAACAAACTGTCAGGTGTTGCTCGTACTAATTAAGACACCTGGTCCAATGATATTTCATCCCTAATCATCACTCATCTATAAAAGAAAAAATATGCTTCTTCATCAAATAGTTTTTGCAAATTCAAAAGCATGAAAAGAGAAAAAAGGCAAGAACTCTATATTCAACACTGCTCAAGTTCTTAGTTGTATGTGTGTGTGCTTGAACAAAATTTGTTCTTGAGTGAAGCTTGATTTGTAAATGAATTACCCATGTTATAAGAGTAATGAAATTTTTTATTTGTTTAGAGAGAGCTTAGGTAGAGTTACCTAAGGTGGATATTGGTTAGAGTTAAATCAATATCAGGGTGTATCCTTGGCAGAGTTGTCAAAATGAGCTTGTAACAGAGTTATTACAAGTGAAAGGAATCTAGAGCTAAGTTTATTGAAGTCTATATTCAAGAGTTTGATTATATTGGATTTTGGAGAGCTTGTGAGGACAAGCCGTGGTTTTTCCTTCCTTGAGCAGGGAGGTTTCCATGTTAAAATCTTGTGTTTTTAATCTTCCTGCACGGTCTCTTTATTTCTGGTTATTATACTGTGTTTTTGCCTGTGATTGACTTTAAGGGACTTGGTCCCTCACTGTGTGGTGCAACCCCTAGGGTTTCAACACCTCACATGCACTTATAATAGTAAACTTCCTAAAGCAAGTCAACATCCATCTTGGTGTGTCTCATTCTTCTCTATCCTCTACTACACCAATTACATTATGGACATGCTTATAGACATCTTCTGGCAGTCGTTGGAGCATAAGATATTCATTCAAATGTCCCTGAATCATCAACTGATTTACCTCTTCAAAATCAAAATTGCTAGAATGAAAAATTGGAAAATAATAATACAAAATACCCAATTGTGTCCAGTTGTTGAACCATACATAAGAATGACCACGCTTTGGTTTTCACCAAATCTACTAGTCAATGTAATTCCTGACTTCTAACATAAACTTTCAAGTCTGGGAACCTCCATACTATTTCACCAATTGTGGTTTATGTCTCTTACAATATTCATTCCACCTATATATAATCCCCATTTACCTTTTAGTTTTGAAAATTCCCCAAAGCTTGGCACACATAGCCTTGGACACATCAAAAAGAGATCTAAAGCCTAACCCACCTTTCTCCTAAGACCTACAAATATTAGACCATTATATCGAATGTTTGGTTCTCCCCTCTTCCTTACAGTTTCATAGAAATTTAGCAAAAAATCTATGTAAATCATGAATAGCACATTTAGAAGGTGTTATTGCAAATAAGAGGTATATGAGAATACTCTGTAAAATATTATTAATCTACACAAACTTATCCCCAAAAGATAAAAATTTCCCCTTCCAAGCATGTAATTTTCTTTGAACTTTCTTCGTGATATAAAAACGGTGACATTTCCTCTTCCTTACATGGACAAAAAGAAAATCAAGACAAATAATGAAAACTTGCCCTGGTAAAACTAGTGCAGTCATCAATAGTTTGAACAATAGAAAGTGCAGTTTTACTATACACATAGAAGTAACTCTTCTCTTTATCAATCATCTGTCCAAATTTCTCTTCATTTAAGCCCAACCTTTCTATAACCAAATCTGGTGATTTCTTCTCTACACTAAAAAAGATAATGGTATCATCTGTATATGTAAAATGATTAATATCATCACTCTACTTAGGCATTCGATATCTTTTCAAATCCTGATTATGAAACGGACTGTTTAAAGCTCTAGAAAGAACTTCTATAACCAAAATGAATAATTCAAGGGCGAGAGGATCATTTGTTTTACCCCTCTAAAAGAATGAACGAAACCACGAGTTTTTCTATTAATGAGGACTGAATACTAGTTATTTGACACCAATCTCCACTCTTTATCTGCAATCAAGCTGTTAAAACCCATTTTTTTCATAACCTTGATCAGAAATCTCCAATTAGTGCTAGCATAAGCCTTGGACATGTCAAGCTTAATCACAACATTAGCTGGTTTACCTCTTAATCTGATATCTACGATAATTTCTTGAGCTAAGAGGACATTATATGTGATGCTTCTTGCCTTTACAAATCCTGATTGGTTAGGAGAGATCAGCCTTGGGAGCAATCTTTCTAAACCTATCAAAATCACCTTACAGATAACTTTGTTCAGAAAACTTTTAAACTAATAGATATCATATCAGAAAGGATTGAATCACTTCTTTCTTAGACAATAAGACCAGATTAGTATGAGTAAATACTCCCTTCATCTCAAAATATAATTGGCATGTTTTAAAGATCAAGAGATAATAATTAATAATTTTTTTCCAACTCTACCTTTAATAATAATTATTTCAGAATTAAGAGGCACATAATAGATGAAGATTAAAGAATTAATAAGAGATATATTGGTCAAATCACACTTCTAATTTATTTATTTTTTAAGAGGTGCAAAATCCATGCATGCCAACTATTTTGAGACGAAAAAAGTACCAAACATCAATTACTATGGACATTATGATAAAATTCTTAATATCAATTATTATTTCTTAAGTGACATACAACATCCAAAGTAGACATGTAAAATGAACCGAAGGAGTAATAACTTATTTACGAAAATACTCTTTTTCTACGTATCCCCTTTAATTTTCCTTCTTTTATTTCATCCCTTCGTTTCTTAACGAGAAATTTAGAATGATAGGTTTTGACAGGTATGCTAATACGTGGTCGGTCAAGAAGTCATATGTATGTTGCATCATTTACTTATTCCTTAATTTATTTAATTTGTGCATTATCATATGCTTCAAGAGAACTTAATCACTTTTCACAAGCTAAGTTGTTTAATTTAATCCTTATACAGTTATTAATACTGGTGGCCAAGTGGATGAGAATATTTTGGCTTCAATTTAGGAAACTATACTTTTTGAATGCCCCTTTATAGATCAAGATATATATTATGATGTGGACTTCTTTTTAAATTTTTTACGGCGAGGTATAACAACCATATCAAATTATCTCGTCCTTAACATCACAAGACAGTGGGTACTAGTCATGACCAGAACTAGGATCGAAATGACTAACTAAGGCTAGTACCTAAAAAATGAAGTTGACAATGATAGAAATTATTCGAATATTTTTGACAATTAGATATCTCTGAAAAGCTTAATGCTATATATGATGCATCGATCTCTTGTTTTTACTTTTATCTTCCATGGATGAAAATAGTTAAAAGTTCTATAATCCTAGACAAATCAAGTTATACTGTAATAAATTCTTCTATTACTTAATAATATTAGCTCCTTTTGGAAAAAAGAGAAAAACACCTTCGAAAGAAACACTGTAAACAAGATAATATAAACATATTTACTTGCAAATTAATATGTATTAATAGCCAACTATGATTATATATTAATTGTTGAGGTCAAACAACAAAAAGAAACATTAAATCATGAATCCTTAAGCAAATTAAAGAAGAGGGAAAACTTGACTTTGACATCCATGTAGTCGGAGACAGCTTGGTGACGAAAAGAAGAAAAGTCACAGACTCAAAAGGAAACTAGGAGCTATCCCCCATTCTTGTTCTTCTATTTTTACTAAAAATGTTAAACCAATTACATGCATGCAAGAAATTTTCTTCCAAGATTCTTTTAGAAAAATAATTAAAATAAAACATAACTGGAGGTAGAAAAAGGAGATTACAAGGTGGAGAAATGAACTATCACTAACATAACAAAGAGATTTAGATAATCGACCGACTAAGCTATTAAGATTCCCTTAAAAAATTCTCGATGATATATATTCCACGATGCTTTTTCAATTTGCCTTGAAGCTTATAATGATATAGAATGAACATCTTGCTTGAATGCCGTTATCTTAACAACCCCCTACCCCCCAAAACCCCTAGCCCCCACCATACTATTCTTTATTCATTTCAAAGGAAAAATGCTTATATTTGAACTTAATTTGAGGGGGGGAGGGTTGAAACGTATAAGTTGCATATGAGTAACCTCAAATCTACACGTAAACTTGAGCCAAACGTTTGCATGCTAGAGTTTAATACAAAAAATAATAGTGTTCCAATAATTTCCGTAGCACATTAAAAAAAGGGTGTTATCTTTTTATAATTTAGAAATAATTTAAACTTTAAAATTCCTATTTCACTCTAATTAAATGAAATGATTTAAACTATATACATTACAAATCTTAAGGAATTGTTTTAGATCAAAAACCTCAAAAGTTATCATTTTTCCTTAAACTTTGGGTCTAATCAGGGGCGGATCTATTAAGGACCGTGGGTGGCACGCCACCCGCAAACTTCGACGGAAACTCTATATATATAGCTATATATAGCTGTATATATATATACAGATATAGTTAAAAATTAAGTCTGCCACCCAGAATAACAAGATATTGTCTAGTGCGGGTGGCAAAGAGCTGATTTTGTAGCTCCAAGGTCTTGTGTTCGGAACCTGCTTGGCAGTATTTGTTTTTTAAAATCATTTTTGTTAATAATTTTTCATTAAAAAGGTAAGGCAACAGCTGGCTTTGTTAATAATTGCAACAAGCATACTTGATACCCACCAGCTGGCTTTGTTAATAATTGCAACGCGTACTTGATACCAAGTAAAGCCAAATTCCTATTTCCAAATAAAAAATTCCAAATTTCAAATCAAAACATCGACTAAGACTCTTGTTCTTGAGGTTTCCCGCTGCTGCGGCTTGCTCTCTCTCTCTATTTGCTCTCCGTAAGTTATATTGAAAAATTATTTTTTTTCTCTTTCTTGAGCCTAGAAACTCAAATTTGGAATTATCTATGTATCTTGATAAGTTGATTTAGGAGAAAGTGTTCTAGTTTTGTGATTGAGAATCTGAGATGGAGAATTTTTTCAAGAAGGTTAATTATTCACAATCAAGTTCTAGTAATGTCAACGTCAATCGTTTTTGTCTTATAACTAACCTCGATTTGGGTTCACTTAAAGCCGATCCTAGAGAAAGAAGACCTATTTCTGATTATGATCCTCGAATACGAGATGAAGTGAGGAAATATTATATTGAAAAAGGGTCTGGTCAACCTGTCTTGAAACATTAGTTGAGGCAAATATGATTTGACAAACGCATTAATTGAGGCAAATCTTGTAGAGACTTATTCAGTTGTTTATTTACTTGTGAAGTTGACTTTGATTTTACCCGTCGCTACGGCAACTGTTGAGAGAGCATTCTCTTCCATGAAGCACATAAAAAATGAAGTGCGAAATAGTATTGATGATCAATATTTAAATGATTGTTTAGTATGTTACATAGAGCGTGATGTATTTAAAAATGTAAGTAATGATGTCATCGTTGATCGTTTTCAGAATATGAAAACTCGTTGTGGGCAATTGTAATGAATTATGGATATTATGATATTAGTAATATTTATTTAAAGTTTAAGTTTGGTCATTTTATTATTGTTCTTTTATTATTGATTAATTTATTAATTATCTTATAGATCGAAAAGATGAATAATCCGATTGAATTAATTGGCACCCGGTGAGTTCGGATCCTAGATCCACCTCTCGGTCTAATTAAATAATATCAAAATAAATTGGGAAGCAGAAAGTATTATTACTATAACGCCATATTGCTTAGAAACTAGAATGTCCTATAATAAGCCCTTAAGCTTTGATCCACATGAAATTCCATCACACACGTTCCTTAAAACTCACAAAAGTGCCTAGAAAACAACTATACGGAGTATATACTACATCTTATTAAAAAAATGTGCATCGATCCACGAAAAATATAGTAGTATTATACTTTCTTGAATTTACAACGACTTGGTATTTCATCAATCGTACTTAGTACGTGCCAGCATTAAATTTTAAGTCTATATATAATAACTTTGTCTAGATACGATAACACAGTAACCTGTATCATTTTCAAGCTCATTCAATATTTGTGCAACAAAAAGGAATAGAGGAAGAAGAAAGATCAAAAAGTGTCCTATAATAAAATGGAGAAGTACTCGGGGATTATTCTTCTTCCAATATTGATGATTTTTGCTGCAATGAGCTTGAATGCAGGTTACGCAAACGCAGCGGTGTTTTTGCCACCGGAGGATAAGCCATTGGTGAGGCATTACTATAAGAAGCTGAATACGTGTGCCAATGTGGAGCCATTTGTTCGTCACCAAGTGAAGCTATATTGGGACAAGGATAAGACTATTACTGCTAAACTCCTCAAGTTGCTCTATGCTGATTGCATGGTTAATGTATGTCTCTCTTCCTGCCTATTTTTCTTTTTTCTTTTTTTAAATTTAAAATTTTTTTTCTATAATAGCTTACATGTAACTTGACTAATTTCAATAGACACTTGCTATCTCCGACCACAAAGATCCTTAGATGAGAACAAATTACTTAATATTATTGTTTTCCGCGGAGATTCATACCCCGCCTATTTCATTGACTATTAGGCCTAATATTGTGATTTTTATATTATTCCACTGATATTGTTGAACCGAAAATTAGCTTTATCGACTGAACTAGAACAATACTTATCGCTTTAACAATTCATGTCAATTCGTTAAAACATAGTTTTTAAAAGTCTAAATTCATGTAATGTTTCTTCTTGCTTCTACTTACCCTTTTCCTTGAATTAACTTCGTTTATTCCCATTTGAAATATTTTCGATTTTTTGAAGAAAATGAATCATGCTTTTGCACAAAATATATTATTAGCTATAATATATTATTAGCTATATTGGTTTTCTTTCAAGTGTTGGTATTCTCCAATTCCACGTACATGCAGCTTACAGTGCAAAAGTAAAGATGTCTAGTATATTGCTAATCCAGTTTTAAGACAGTAGTTTTAAATTGATTACTCCATATACGTATCAAACAAGAATTTTTTGTCATTAGGCAACTTCAAATTCTCTCCCCTCCCCCCATTCTTTTTTCTAAAAAACCCCTTAATTTCCCAAATAACCCTATATAGCATGGTTGGAAACAATTTATTGCCTTGAATTCCTAAAACGATCGGAATTTTACTAAGCATATTTATTTTATTTAGAGATGGAGAAAATATATATTATCTCTGTTCACCCCTTAGGAAAGACAAATTGCTTAAACCAAAAGGAACTAAATTTAATACACTCTAATATATAGAGGATATATTAGACAATGATCTAGAGATCTAAAGCCTATGCAAAAATATGGTGTCTCCCCTCTACAATGAAAGAAAATGTAAAGACACAAGTTTGTTTAATACATACACTTGAGAAGGTATTTCTACTACTTAAAAAATAACTATCTTCCCGTTGAAAATTTCTCACGGAAAAGATTGCCAGTGGTTATTTATACAAATATTTTAGTTAAATCGATGGGAAAGAAAAACTAATGGTGTAAAAATTAGGAAATTTTTCAGTGTTTCAGTGAAAGTACGTTCTCCATTGAGCTGATTCGATGAGAAATGAGTGCAAAAATCACTTTTCAGCTCAAATTTTCTATTAATGTGGTTGGAAAAACTTCTATTTCTAGTAGTTTTCCTAGTAAGACTTCCATAATATACGGACACAAACAGCTAACCTTCAATAGCATATTAAATTATATTGATGGTGTACAAACTTTATTACACTGCTAGTGAATATATCTTACACTAAATCCTCAAAAACAAATGGGGTTTCTGTTAATTATGATGTTCCGTTGAGATCCAAAGTCCAACTGCATCAATTTTTTGTGGGGCCAAGAATATGAGTAAATTATATTACTGAATTGTTTGTTTCAATTCATGTGAAGGACTTCGAACTTCAAAGTATTGTTTGTTCGAATTTATGTGCAGGACTTTGAACTTCAGAATACAAGAGTTAAAATACTTTATTTTTAAAGAAAACCCATACTTTCACCCACTAATTTGTGTACTATATATTTCGTCAGTTTTGAATTAGATGGCCCTTTCAACATTATTGCACTCATTAAAAAATTCAATGCTTAGAAATGTATTTTACTTTTTTACCCTTCTTAACATTGTAAGACTTAATAATTATTAAAGCATGAAAAATTATAGCATATGCATGCATGGATTGAAAATCTTATAGGAATACGAGTAGTACTCCTTGAAAAGAAGAAAAAAAATCAAGTTTATAAAGTTTCTATTGAGAATGTAAGTGTTATTTTCAAAAATTTTGAAAAGTATAAGAAAAGAATTTGTGTAAAATAATCTTAATTTAATAAGTTATACAAATAAATTAAAATAATTTATTTTTAAAAAAAAATCAACTAATTTAAAATAAAGAAAGTAATAAAAATTTAAATAAAAAAAAATGCCTCATACCCCACGCATTTCAATTTTATCTTCTTTGCACCCGTCGATCCACCGCCTTTCTTTTTACTTTGAACCCTCCACTGGTGGTGGATCTACATACAATTTAGGGTTATTTGAATTTTTTTCGTCAAAAAATTATATTATTTTTATATGATCAAAAATATTTTTATGTATATATAATAGATGTGAACTTTCTTCGACTAGTATATATATTTACGTTTAAACTCCTCAGTAAAAATTTTGGCTCCGCCACTGCCTTCCACCCCCTTCTTTGAACACATCTCTACCTCTTTTTTTTTTCTTCGATCCCCACCCCCACCCAATCCACACCTCCTTTCTTCTTCTTTGAATCCTACTACCACACCCGCTTTCTTTTTCTCTGAATCCCCCACCCCTTTCCTGGTGGTTGTTGTATGATTAATTTTAAAATTGATTCTGTTGAGTTTTGAGGTTGTTTATTGTGAAAAAATCTTCACTTTTGTGTTGTTGACTTGATGGTGTAAATGTTGAGTGATGGTGTAGGTAGATTTTTTCTCTTTTGCGTGAATTCTCACTAACTGTGCGAGTTTGGTGCTTCTTGTTATACTAGACAAAGCCATAAATCTCTCAATTAGTTAGAATGCTACTGCTAAGTTACATCATATATACTTCCTCTGTTCGTTTTGTCTCGTTGAATTTCTATTTTTATCTATCATTTTTTTATAGCAATTAATTTGAAGACACAATATAAATATTATTTAATTAGATTAATATAATAAAATAATAATATTATTAATTATTTATATCTTTAATTATTTATTTTAATAAATATATTAAGTTAAAATGTGACAAGTAAAAGTGAATGGGGGAAGTACTTGCTACGTTGAATGTTTTAATTCTACATTCATTTTTTCTTCCTCACTTATTATATCACTAACAGGCTTATGCCGTGCTACGCATGGCCCAATGTTGATCCTTAAAGATTTTACGTTATATATAATTTTATCATTTAATTAAAAGCTTTATTTGTTTGATTGATAAATTGTAAGTTAGACATATAATATTATATTTAGATTGATGAAATTTGCATAACGATTTTGTGACATTAATAATCAATTATATTTTTAAAATAATTTATATTCTTAATTATTGCGATTTGTAATTTTTTTTTCTATTCTACTAATTAGAAGTGACATAGTAAAATTGTTATAAAAAATACTGGTGATTTTTTTTTTAAATGGCTCCAATAAGACGTCATGTTAATTTAAAATATCAAAAATTAATTTATCATTTTACGTATATTTTATCTTTTATATTAAATATTATTAATTTTTTAATACTTAAATGACTTAAAATAATTAAATATGGGTAATTTAGTAAAACTACGATTGAAGTAGTTGAAATTGTCATGTCATAAATATTTATTTTAGTTTTTTATTAAATACTATTAATTTTTTAATACGTAAATGACTTATAATAATTACTTAAAGGTAATATAGTAAAATCACGATTGATACAGTTGAGGAAGACATGTCGAACATGAGCAGCCTGCTTTAGTTACTTATTGTGACTTCTTATATAGAATACTAATAATATTATTTTTAATGCTTAAATAACCGTGATAAATAATTAGGGATGATATAGTAAAATCATGATTAGAGCCGCGAAGCTGACATGTATTAAAAGCGATATAGCATAATAACTATAAAAAACTACTTGTGAAAATAACCTAAGTGGCCTCATATAAAATGCTAAGATAATTTAAAATATCAAGGGTTAATTTATTATTTTATGCCTACTTCATCTTTTTTACTAAATATTATTGATTTTTTAATACTTAGATGACTTATAAGAATTAATTAGGGGTGATATGGTAAAATTATGGTTAAAGCAGCTAAAACAGACATGTCAGAAATGTATATTTTACTTATTTGTACTAAATATTATTAATTTTCTAATACGTAAATAACTTATAATAATTAATTAAAGGTAATACAGTAAAAACACGTTTGTAACAGCTGAAGCAGGCAGCTGAAATAGGCATGTCAACCTGCTACCTGCTTTAGCATGAACTCCCTCTTATATATAACAATTTAATTTAAGTGGCACAGTTCTTAGATGACCATAATAATTAATAAGGGGTGATATAATAAAATCGTGATTAAAGCAGCAAAGTAGACATGTATTGAATGAATTATAATAACTAATTAGACGTGATATAATAAAATTAATATAAAAAAATACTTTTAAAAAAAATTAAGTGGATCTAATATAAGACGTCAAGTTAATTTATTATTAAATATTATTAATTTTTTAAAACTTAGATAACTTTATAATATTTTTTAACATTAATTTTTAATACTTAGATGACTCATAATAATTAATTAGGGGTGATATAGTAAAATTACGTCGAACCAACCGAAGCAGACATGTCAAAAAAATCTATCCTTTTTTGATTAAATATTATTAATTTTTAATACGTAAATGACTTATAATAATTAATTAAAGGTGATATATTAAAATTACGATTGAATCAACTAAAAAAATTTTCAAATAATAATAAGTGAAATTTTGAGAAACTTAGTAGTCATTTTGAAAACTATCCTTTTATTAAATATTATTAATATTATAATACTTTAATGAAATAATTTATAATAATTAATAATTAATTAGGAGTAATATAGTAAAATTATGTTTGAAGCAGGAAGCTAGAGCAGCCAGGACGACCCTAAGCTGCTTAAGATTGCCTCTTCTATTATACAGTAACATTAATTGTAAAATTATTATTTTTCTGTTGAATGAATTCCAAATTTATTCTCACAATGAACAAATTAAAATGTTCTAGATTGTTGCATTCATGGGAGAGTGAGGGGGAGGCAAAGAAAAGAAAATCAAAATTAATATAATTTTTGATGTGGCTTTGATGAGACAATGCATGACACGGGTGTAACACATACTTCATTATGAGAGTGATATTATAATTTTAAATGATATTTAATTTATTTGAAAGTAGTTAATGATATATAAACGTCTATAAAATTAAAGTGCTAACTAAGTTTGACGGATAAATTTAGGAAGAATTTTATGTCTTTTCTCTTATTTTTATTATAAATTTGAGTACAGAATTTATAACCTTTTAAAAATAAAATATATATATTTAAATAGTACACTAGAAGAACTATAAGTTTCTTTTTTTTAATTGACTTTTTGGTGGGTTAGTACTAGGGGTGGGTATAGTATGGTATATATCGAATTATTATACTGAATCAAAATTTTTGATACTATGATTTTTGATATTATGCTATTTTGTATGGTATATGGTATACATTTTAAAATTTTTGATATATGATATGATATACGGTATTTACAAATGATATACCGAATACCATACCAAAGTATATATAGTTACATAAGTAACTTCTATCTATCTATCTATCTATCTATCTATATATATATATATATATATATATATACACAAAAAAAATAAATACTTAGTATTAGTATAAAAATATTTAGACTTTAAAACTTTCGTTACGCTATCTTTATTGAAATGTCTTTTTGACGTAATTGACTAATAAAAGAAATTATTTGTATTTCTTTTTCAATATTCCTACATGTGTAATGTATTTTTATGATACAATTGAGACATGCTTTTGAAAGTCGAAGTAATAATACTATAGTATACGAGTATATATTGTCAAAGTTAAACAAACTATGATTACCGATTACAATACCACAAAATATCGAAATCAAGCGTCAAAATACCGAACCATACCGAATTAATATGGTATGGTAATGGTATAATTTTTTAAAAATCGAATACCGAAATTATCCTACCGAAGTTTTAAATACCGTATCATACCATACCATGCCCACCTCCTAGTGAACTCGGAACTAAAATAAGTCAAGAAATTTAAAAAAATGACCAAAATTGGTCACCTATTTAAAAAGTTATCAAAATAAGTTAAACGTAATAATTTATTACGTTTTTTATTTTTTTCTTAACGGTCAATTGACGGAGTTAATTTTTATAAAAAAGTAAGAATTTCTTACGTTTTATATATTTATTTGTAAAATATAAGAAATTCTTATGTTTTATAAAAAAGAATGTAAAACAAAAAAATTTCTTACGTTTGACACGAAATTTGATAAAAAGTGTGATAGTATTTTGTCACATCAATATTAAAGAGCCTTTTTCAGAAAAATGTACAAAAACAGAATAAATACTTACGTGTTTTACTTTTTTCTAAACCTACAAAGTCCTTCCTTCGTTTCATAATAAATGAATTGTTGAATTTTGACATACAGATTAATGAAAAAAACATTAAAGACATAAATTTAACACAACTTTACATTTTTATTTCAAAAAAGGAAAAAGCTGACCTTGTAATACCTTTTCAAAAGTTAATTGGTTGTCAAATCATAAGGGCAAATTTGAAAAAAAAATTTAATGATTCGTTTATTTTGAAACACCAATAAATACCCCAATAATTTACTTATTTCGAAACGAAGGGAGTATTTGATTGTTGTAACAAATTCAATTTTTTTCTAATCCAAAAATATAATGTACACAGCTGTGTACCCCTGCAATATCACGTTTTTCTTATTGTCTTTTTGACAGAAATTCATCTTTGGAGGCACATGACTCAAACACTCATGACTAACCTGCCTCTTTAATCTTTATATATTTTGTCTTTTGGGTATTCAATTCAGTGTAAAATAGTGCTACTTAAGGCAAATTGATTTAGTGATGTAAGATGAAAAAGAAATGTTAATTCAAGTAAAAGCAAGTGAAGGAGACAAGTATTGACCCACCAACTCACCTATGAGGCAAATGTAAAACTCTATAATCATGAACATTTGAAGTGGATTGACTATTCTAATGCATTGAATGTCTTTACTAGTTCTCCAATGACGTAAGTATACATATTTATTGACTCATAAGTTTCATAGTGACTCACAACTATATAAATATATCCCATCTAATCACCATAATTAAAGAAAATTATATAACGGTATTTACAACATTCATTGATCTTCCTTACAGTTTGTTTGTTGTGAACTGTAGATTTAGAAAAAGTAAAACACCTAAGTATTTATTAGTATGTTTTTGCACATTTTTCTGAAAAAGGCTCTTTAATATTGATGTGATAAAATATTGTCACACTTTTTATCGAATTTTGTGTAAAATGTACATTTTTTTTTTATAAAACGTAAGAAATTCTTACGTTTTTATAAAAGTCAACTTCGTCAGTTAACCGTTAAGAAAAAATAAAGTGGAAAACGTAATAAATTATTACGTTTAGCCTATTTTGATAACTTTTTAAATAGATTATCTATTTTGGTCACTTTTTTATTTCTTGGCTTATTTTGATTCCGA
Source organism: Capsicum annuum (assembly GCF_002878395.1). Taxonomy (NCBI): domain Eukaryota; kingdom Viridiplantae; phylum Streptophyta; class Magnoliopsida; order Solanales; family Solanaceae; genus Capsicum; species Capsicum annuum. Next base: position 213,797,386 of record NC_061111.1, on the reverse strand, counting down.
GTTCTCCCTAATTAGTACTCCCTCCGTTTCAGAGTAAGTGAATTGTTGAGGTATTTATTGGTGTTTCAAAATAAGTGAATCATTGAATTTTTTTTCAAATTTACCCTTATGATTTGACAATCAATTAACTTTTGAAAAGATATTATAAAGTCTATTTTTTTTTTTGGGATAAAAATGGAAAGTTATATTAAATTTATGTCTTTAATATTTTTTTTTTAATATATGTGTCAAAATTCAACAATTCATTTATTATGAAACGGAGAATTTCTTTTCTTTTAATTGACTTTTTGGTGAAACCCATGGGCCTCTTTTATTCTAACGCGAAGCTGACGTGTATAAAAATTAGTATAAGTCAAAATAGCTAAAGAAGTCTTAAAAAATTATAACCAAATAAGATACTGTTTGACCACCTTCCCATCAAATGAGACACAGGGAATATATCTTGGGCAGCCTCACAGGGACAGATAGCTTTAACCATAAGCAACTAAAAGTTAATCCACACTAATAAAATAGAGGGCATATTAGACAATGACCTGAATCTAAGCCTTAAATTTGGCTTCTTTACTTAATTAAAAATTAGAGATGCCTACTTACCTTTAACTTTTTTTTTCCTACTAACTGTAAGATTATATTTCTTCGCATCAAATTTGATTAGAGAACGTGTTTGTACACAGATTTTAATTTCCTACACACTGACGGAAGACATTCCCGATATTTTTTTGTAATAAGTGAAATTAGAAACTTGAAAAATGATGCAATTAATCTTCTTCAGCGGGTTTGAATTTCATCACAGTATCAGTAAATATGAGTTATATAACACATGAATATGAAACATTTTTGGGTTGAGATGTTTATAATTAGTAAGATCAGTAACTAATTTGTTTATTTCCAGGGTTGTGATGCATCAATTCTGTTAACTGGTCCAAACACAGAGAGAAATTCATCAAAAAATGCAAGGCTGGATGGATACCTATTGATTGACAAAATAAAAACAGTGCTTGAAATTCGATGTCCTGGAGCTGTTTCTTGTTCTGATATTCTCAATCTTGCTGTTAGGGATGCCGTTCATTATGTAACTAACATCTCTCTCCCAAGCTATTTATTTTAATCGACATTATTTATCGCGATATATAAACTACTTTACATACCTTAAAACATCTAAAACAGGCAGGTGCACCATCTTATCCAGTATTCTTGGGAAGAAGGGATGGACTAGAGTCAAAAGCTGAATGGATAGATTACCCTTCACCTTCCATGTCTTGGGAGGAAGGACTTGCTTACTTTGAATCCAAAAATCTTGATGTTCAGGACTTTGTCACACTTTTAGGTACACAAATATATATGACTTTTATATATGTATGTCATATAATCTGTATCATTTTAACGAGTTGAATTCTCATATGGTCTCTCATGCTATTATCTCAGCAAGTCACTTTCTTTCTCAAAGAAAATAGAATTAGTAAGAAACGTCACTTTCTGATACAATAACTAACTAGTCGAGTGACCATATGAGAAATCAGCCTTCTGTTAACCTAGCCTTTTTGAAAATTTATACCACCAACCCCAACTACTTAATAGAAGAGTAGTTGTTGTCGTTTCCTCGTTATCTTTTTTCATGTGCTTTATTGACTATTTTATAAAATTATACACCTGAATCAAAATATTTCAATTTTGATCCCTATTATTTGTCTCTCTTAACGCCATTTTGTTCCCATTTCAGGGGCACATACAATGGGACAAGCACATTGCAGTAGCTTCTATGACCGTCTTTACAATTTCAAAGGTACTGGAAAACCAGACCCCAGCATGAAGAGATCTGTGTTAGTAAGCCTTAGATCACAGTGCCCGAAAAACAGCATAACTGATTCGGCTGTGTATTTCACGCCAGAATATGGTTCGAACTACACATTCAGTAACAAATTCTACACTAAGATTCTTGCTCATGAATCTCTTCTTAGAGTTGATCAACAACTATCTTATGGAGGTGACACAGGTGAACTAGTCAATGAATATGCAAACAGTTTCGAGCAATTTCGAAGGGGATTTGCATTGTCAATTAACAGGATGGGAGGTCTCAAAGTGTTGACTGGTAAAAATGGCCAAATTCGCAAAGACTGCAAGTTCATAAATAAGAACAATCCTAAGATCAACTAGGCTTGGTTTCCAAGATTCATCTTTTTAGTGCATGCATAATAATACTGGCCAATGAAAAGTTATGTCATTGCTTATGCTACTGATAACCAGAGATCCATTTTGTTACTTTGGCCATGAGGGACATTATATTGTAATAATTGAAGACGTTAGAAGTTGATTAATAAAGATGCCGAAAAACACTTTTTTCTCTTTAAATTGTTCAATTGTAGAATGTATAATAACAATGATGTGCTTCACAAAGTTACATTAATTATAAAAATACTTGTTTTTCCTACCATAACATTGTCTAGAACTATTTTGATGTATTAACCCTCGGCGTGATCAGACAACTACTTGGCTGGCTGTCCTGCTGAGAAAATTGTATATACTGGTACCGGGTTCATCTAAACATAGTACTTTGACCACGAAACATAAATTTATGTGTGGAAATTCAGCAAAAAAGCGGTAAGAACATTAAAGATCGAAAGTAAAAAGTTTAAATCGTCGATATTCCTCTGCTATCCATGCTATTAAACAGTCCCAAATGCTGAGCTCCTATATTCTGCGCTCTTTGGAAACAATATTTCGTTTTTTGGACTTCCATAAAATTAGATACTTTCCAAACTTCAGTTAGGCGGTGACAAATCTTCTGGTATTTGGGCATGCATCACAAAGACCTATTATCCTGGTTGACTTCAAAGCTGGCATATATCTAGAGCTCCCCTTTGAGCAGAGTCCAAATGAGACCTTTTAGGTGCTTACATGAATCGATTTAGGGTCTGCACTGCAAAGAAATCGTGGTCAGATATAGCAGTTTCTCAACTATAGCTAATTTTTGATTGCATAAAGGTATCTAAACTGGTTTAGAAGTGTTCCCAGTCGCACATCTTTAGTCAACTAATAACATATAAAAACGTAACACGAAAAAGAGGTTCCAAAAAAGAACTTAGACTCCAACAAGTGAAATGTTGTTATAGGGGATGACTATCCTAGCTAGGTAGGCTATTTTTGTAATATCAGATAGGATATGTCAATTGTCTAGGTAAATCTCACTGCAATAGTTGTAACTTCTTTCCTAGACATACATACAATAACATCATTTTTAGTTTGTTCAATATATAGTTATATACATATAAAGCAATCTGGTTAGAATTCTCTGTTTTGATATGATGAACTGAATGCCAAGAAAGTGTTGGGTTCAAAATCGAGAGGACGTCTTGCGGAGGCTACTAATTGCAAATTATAAGACCACAAAGAAAATAATATTAAAAAAAAAACATAAAATTATTACTCCCTCCGTTTAAAAAAGAATGACCTAGTTTGACTTGACACAGAGTTTAAGAAAATAAAGAAAGACTTTTGAATCTTGTGGTGTTAAATTAAAGATATGTCAAATGTATCAAATTGCCCTTCAATCTTGTGTTCTTAAACATGCCACGTGGAAAGTTAAAATTAAAAAGTTGCCAAAAAAGAAAATGGGTCATTCATTTTAAAACGGATTAAAAAGAAAAGTAGGTCATTCTTTTTTAAACGGAGGGAGCATATGTTTTTGCCACTTGGCTTGTATATTATAAAACCTAATATTAAAAAACACAAGAGAAAATCTCCCTAAATAAAATTCTTAAACGACTGCATTGTGGATGATATTGTGTTATGACTTGAGAAGAGAGATTTTATGTAAACGACTACATTGTACATGCTATTGTGTTATGACTTGAGAAAGGGATTTTTCATTTATAGAGTTACAAAACCCTTCATGTAAGAAGGAATAAACCTAATAGAAATCTAACAGTTTTTGTACTAGTAAATCTTTTCCATTAAGAAATTCTTTCCGAACTAAAACACAATTATGGTACAATCCAAGTAAGTTAGGAAATTCAGGACAAATCCTAACAGAAAGAACTTTCAGTTTTCCTAATTTTTTTATCTTGAAATCTTGTGCAATGCCTTATTTAAATATTTCCACCAACAATTTAACAATAAATGCCCGCAAGGACATGATTAAGTGGTTGGAAGGTGGGCTTTTTCATGTGGGAGAATCCAACTTCCATCTTCCTTCCCCTCAACTATGAATTTGTCGTATATGGTTTACCCAATGTATTTTGCATCTCTTCTGTGGTTTGTTAATTATTGCTTAGTGAACAGGTTACGACACATAGAGTGCTCATCTGAAAGGCAGAGGTTGTTAGGACTAGTGAAGTTTTGATTATTGACAAGAAGCCATGGAACAAGTAACCATAGGGCTTCAAAAAAGTTCAACTTTGAAGATAACTGTTTGTGGATAAAGTCACATGTGCAAAAATTAAGGAACAAAAGTTTGTTGCTTCAGATAAACATAAGAAGATCATCTTTGTTAATTTAGATAAACATAAGGAGATCATCATATGCTGAAAAGAAGAGTTAGTGTTTGATTACAACGCTCATGAAGAGAGTCCAAGAAGCATGGGAGTCTCCGCGAAGTTAAAAGTCTACTTGATTGTGAAAATCAATGGGAATTATAAATATTCAAAGACTTTTTAAACGAGATTCATGCACTCATACGGAGTTAAAAGGTATAACACATGCAAATGAGCAAGAATAATATTTAAAAGAGTTCTGCCTATCTATCGAAGTGCAGTCTAATATAGTAAACTAGATTAGAGAACCTGTTTCATCTATGTGTTTAACAGTTTTCTATTCTTAGTTAAATGTATTAGCAATTTATTGAGTTGTACTTTTCATGCTTTCTTTGTGGTAGGGTGTTATAAATTGGTTTAGGAGTTTAGTCTTCAAGTTGAGACAACTTGAAGACTTGAGAACACAAACCTTGGAAGGTTTGTGTGTGTTTAGGAATTAGAGTTGGTTTCTAGGGTTGCAAGAGCTTTGTAATCTAAATTCTAACTTGAAGTGAGATTCAACAGTCCTGGGAGATTGTTGAATATTAGGAATTAGTATTTATAATTATTTAGGTTATAGAGTTTGTAATATTTTATTGAGAGGGTCATTGTGTTTACTGAAATTGGAGTTAAATTTAGTAGAGGTACAAGTCGTAATTTTTTTACACCTTTTGTGCGTCAGGTGTTTTTCACGTAAAACGATTGTTTTCATTACCTTCGTATTTTCTGCTTTCGTTGGAACACATTAGACTACCTGGTCCATCACATAGGCAAAAATCGGGCATACATGAACTATAAGGACGTGAAGAAATATCAGAGGTTGTGAGTTTCCCGAGGTTCAAAAAAAAAAATTTTCAGTAAGTCGAGAACGATTACAAGCCTACTGTCTCGCCTCTTAATGAACAATGTGTTGTCCAAATTTCAGCAAATTAAGCATCAGTTGATTTTACATTCCACTTCCCAGATTAGTTTAAAGTACATATACAATGATTTGACAAGTTCTTCCCCTTGCTGTGAAATCTTTTTAGACAAGTTCATACACACTTCTTCAAGTTATGTTTCTTATTTTGCCAAGAATGAATAAATGAAACTCTGCCTTAATAGTGTCAAGAACTCATTTAGATAATCTTAATTAGAGTCATCCATTAGCTTTTGAGTTCATGTTTATCTCCTGATTCAGTTTTGAGATGGGAAACATAGAAGAACATTCAGTCCCTTAACACTTTCCTAAGCAGAATTTTGTGGAAGCAATAAATTCGTCATATAATATGTTGATACTTCCTTTTTTTGGTAACCGAGGCGTCCGAACCAATTTATGTGCACCTCGACTAATTAATTCCATCGAAAACCTGTCACCTCCCACCAACAACACATACCAGGTAACTCTATCCACTAGGATATATCGCAAGAAATCACCTATTTTTTTTAAGTCGTTGTTGGTATTTAAACGTAAGACCTCATTCTCAACCCACTTCATTGACTACTAGCTACAACCTTGGTGTAAATATCATATAGATTCTTGAGGGACTTCGATTGAACCAGCTCTAAAATAACACTAATGTAGTGATCTAGTGAAGACGACGAAAACAACAGCATACCTAGGGTAATCATAACAGAGCGTAATGTGAAAGAATTCAGATGAAGAGAATTATGTTTGGGGAATGAGGATTCTCCTTATCCATAATCTCAAGGATAATGAGAGCAAAGACAACCAAGGACGCATGTCAAACTCTCGATAACAAGAAATTCGAGAAAAAAAAGTAAGAAGCTCCATAATTTGGTGCGAGCCCTCAAAGCCAGGTGGGATGGAAATTTGCAATGATGTTCTACCTCACAGATAAACTTCAACTCCCCAAACCGGGTGAGTATGTTACGGTACATTGCAAAGTCTCACATCGGTACTACAAAGTATTGGTGTGGGCTATTATAGCTTTGGGCTCTCCACCTTAATAGCTAGCTTTTGGAGTGCGGTTCTTCTAAGATTATAACAGTAGTATCAGAGCCATCCATCACCCTTCGCGCCCACCGTGCCTGGGATGGTGACGCCAGTATGGCAATGTTCGGCCAGGGCTAGCAATGTTTAGCACACATCCATTGAAGCACCTAGGCACCTGACTCGAAAAGGGCTACATTGGAAAGAGCTACCTACATAAGTAGAGTGAAAGCTACCCAGAGTGCAGCCGTCGAGGACGATAGATGCGGAGCGTGGTGGTTTGTTAAGGTCCATTGCAAAGTCTTACATCGGTACTACAAAGTATTGGTGTGGGGTATTTATAGTCTTGGGCTTTCCCGCCTTAATAACTAGCTTTTGGTGTGTGATTCTCCTAAGGTTGTAATAGAGTAAACATTCCAATGTCTGCTTCCAATCTCGGCGATAGTTGGAGCAGTACTGACGAAGTCAAGAATTTATATAAGGGGATATATTACAAAAATACCAGAATGCCATAGTTGGGATTCGAACTTGTGAACAAAAGCAACTTTAATTTGGAACCCCTTTAAACTACATCAGAAAATTTTCCATTTATATCCAGGGGATTCAACATTTTAATATGACCAAAACTTTTTATCCTTACTTTATTTACACAGTATAATTTTTTTTGATAAAGGTGATTCACGAACCTCTTCCCTCCTACTAGCTCCAGGCCACTAACTAGGAGATTTCGTTATGGTTCATTTATTCTGGTATCTAGCTCATTCTTACATATTATGTAAAGCTTCATAGACATCTTGATTTCCAACTTTCTCGAATAAACATTAGTTAAAGATTAGCTCAACAAGAAACATTATCATACGTCATAACATTCAACTAAACTCATGCTCTACTTCTAGGTTCAAATTAGACATTCTTCAATACTTCACAAGAATGCTAACAACATTTGCACACTCAATTAAGGCATTAGTTGGTGAAGATTTTTTCCACGAGATGCAAAGTTTGACTTGAGCGATTCTTTTGGTGGCAAGTGCAACGATTCTTCCATTGTATTAAGGTACACTATTTGTTGTTTTTGCGCCATGATTATTCTTGCACATAGATTGCATAAAGGATAAAATAGAGCTTGTTCTTGAACCTTGACATTGGGGAATGTATTGACGTTAAGGATAGGAATATGCATGCTCGTTTTGCTTAGTAGAATACAGGAGATCACATGTGTTGACCATAAAAAAGAATACATGAGATGCAACCGTATTTTTAATACCGATGAAGACCATAGGAATATAGGTATTGCAGTAGTTTGAAAAGGAGAGGGGGGACTCGGGAAGATAGCCTACGAGCAATACGAACCATGTGATTAGTAAATTAACCGACCTATCGAAATAGCTAACCATGATATGATGATGTAAAAAAAAATTATAACAATAAGGTGACTCTGTACTTATGTCACGCCCCAAGCATAGGCCCGAGAAATGACACGCATCCGATACTATTGCTAGTACGAGCGAATGTTCTATCATAACACATGAGAATACAACCAGCATGAAGATTTCTTAAACGCGAAATATTATCACCAATGTTTATTAACACCACTTAATTTTATACAATACTAATAGTCATGATAAAGACTAGAAATTAAAAAGTTTGTTTGACAACTACACCAGCCTGTGAGCCTCTAATAAGTACTAATACTGAAAGAAAATAAAATACAAGAAAATCATCATATCTCATCCAGTCTCCTGGTAGGAAAGAGGCTCACCAATAGCAGGAGTTAGGAATCCTACTGAGGCGCCTGACTGTGGACTTGAGAGCCAGAACCTACATATAATGTATGTAAATACGTGAAATGTATTGGTATGTAAAACCATTGCAAAAGGGTAGTACAACGAAAGATTAGAAGTAACAATAAAATTCAAATATAAGTGAAGGCATCTGGAAAGGAACAAGAATGTAAAGTAAATTTATAATTGACCAGGTAAAGTAGATTTAAATTCCTTTGGTTATTTGTGGGAGAAAGTAGTGAACCATCCTAAACCTCCATGTGAACGCATGGAGTCTGATCTCAGCTAGATCAGCTAAGCCGTCCTATACCTTGCCAGGCACAGGACGTGACATGCCATAATTTGTTAGCAAGTATCCATGGTTAGCCCCATTTCGGGACACATGATAAAAAAGAGTCATTTGACTTGCGGAATGATCTTTATCCTATGTCGGTAAACATAGTTTCAGGTATTTATCGTTGAACCTATGCCTTCACGATCAGCTAACTAACTCCTTTATGCTCATGATGTTATCTTTATAAATTCATGTTTAGATGTTAGCTTTATTAGGCTCATAAAGTTCTGTTTTTAATTAGTCGTCCTTGACTAGTATTCATAAGTTAGCTTCTTTAGGCACATGTATCGAGTTAGCCACTTTAGGTTTATTTTTGTGAGTTAGCCACTTTAGGCTCATGAATTCTGAATTAGCCATTTTAGGCTTATACTTGATAAGTTACATCATTCATTAAAGTTAGTGGAGACTCATGTAAAGTAGTATCATAATACATGTTGTCATGGTTCATAAGATCTAGATTCTTATAACTTTATGAAGAATGAAATTCTGGATGTGTTTATGCCACTTTTAACATAGTTTAAGATTATAGAGATTTTATATGATACCATGAGGATATTCTTGAAGAAATTTCATAATGTTAGAAGTCCTGCGGACCATATTATCATGTCGGATCTAAAAAAAAGATTTCATAACATGATAAAATTTTTGGAGATTTTAAAAGATTAAGTCATTTTAGCATAGTTAAATGTTTCATAGTATGATGGGAATTATGGAGTAACTTCAAAGGGTAAATTTTATAGCATAACCAATAGTGAAGAGACTCTAGTAATCATGAAAAAAATTCAGATCATTCAATCAATAAATATCGATGTTCAAGAATTTTATAGAATACATGATTTCATAAGTCATAAGATCTCCCAACACATATAAAATGAAGTCAAAGAAAGAGTAGATATGTTTAGAAGTTCAAAAGTGCTAGAAAATCTCTGCTTCGATCAACAAATTATGTAATTATTTCTCTTTGTTGAGACTTAAGTTCTTTAGTTTTTTTCTTGCTAGAAAGTTGTTGTGCTCTTGTAACTTTCTTATTTTTCTGTAAGTTTCTTTTTGTTATTATAAGTTCTATTAATTTATTATTGATGATAAGAACCAGATCCAACCAAAACCACATTCAACTAGTAATTACACATACTTAAAGAGATTTAGCATGCCAACATACAATCTCGAATAGATATCAGATTAAAAGACAAAAGGGAACAATGATTCTGTCTAAATAGGCTTTTATTATTTTCACAAAAAAAATGAATTAGTATTATTAATTTGAGGTGATTTGCCAGATTTCCAGAAAACTTATTTAAAGAACTAACATGATGGATGAAGATAAAGAAACTCCTAATTTCCCCGATAACTTTATTAAAGAACCTAGACATGTTAAAAGTAATTTGAATTGTGAGAAATAATAGAACTTGCAAATGCAGAGAGACAGTTCTACATACCTCAAAGTGTTTGAAGATCTGGAGAAGGGATTAAACTTGTTTTCTTGAACCAATTCCCTTAGATTCTTGAGAGTTGAGTTTGACAAGAGAACTGGGATTACTGGATGATGAAATAGTTTGTAAAATTGCTGGAGAAAGTGGTGTTTTTTAATTTGTGTAACTGAGGAAGATAGATAGATTGTAACTAGTGGAGATTTTAATGTGGGTAACTAATGAAGACAGAGAGATTGTAACTGATGAAATTTTTAATGTGTGTATCTGAGTGTGAGATGTTACAACTTAAAGAAAAAAATTTATCAAAAACTTTTAATTCAGCATGCTTGTTGTTAATGCCCGATTTTGATGTATACAAACCTTGCAGGAAATCTCTAGCATCAATCAAGGATCAGTCATGGAAACAAAAAATATTTCTAGTATTAAAAAGAAAGAATTGCAATAATCTCCCTTGAAGGAAAAGATTCAGCAAATCGGTTAAGGGGTAAAATAAGGTTGCATGTGAAAAGGAAAGAAGATTTCAAGATCCTTTCTATAAAGAAGCAGAACAGGGATCAAGGGACCATTATTATGGTCCAATTTTATTCTTAAAAAAATTATATTTCACATCCAATTTTCAAGTATCAAATCTCTTGAGTTGTCCTAGTTCAAAATCCTCTAACCAACTATTCCTGAGCCCACCTATTTAAAGGCTTTAAAGATTAAGGAAGAGATATACTATTTTCTCGATCTTCTCTAGTTTTTTACTCTACTTTCATCAAACATTATGTTCCCTAAAAGTTTGTTGTGTATTCAAAAAGAGAGGAAACAAAAACATGATTGGCAAGGTATTATATCAAAGTGAGAAAAACAAGAAGAGTGTGAAATAAGCCAAAAAACTTTACTCAAATCTTGTATTTATTTTATTCATCAAAATAAAAGCTAATAGAATTTCTTTCAACCCAAGAGAACCGGAGTAAGACCTAGTTTGGATCTCAACCAGTATAAAATATATAGTTCCATATTTACTTTCAACAATTTTCTATACAGTATTCAAATAGCCATTCTATTATTGTCATGTAAGTAGGGCTGTGCAAAAACCAAACCGACCGATAAACCGAACCGATAAAAATGTTACTGGGTTATTGGTATTGGGTTATCGGGTTAACGGGTTTTTATTAGTTTTATAAAAAAATTTATTGGGTAAACAGTTCGGTATCGGTTTTAGCTTATTAGGTTATCGGTTAAACCGATAACCTAATAAGGATACACAAAGTTATTATTTTATCCCTATTTATGTTATATATTTAAATTTCTCTCTCTCTCTATCTATCTATCTCTGTCTGTCTGTCTACCTACCTACCTACCCTACCTAGCTAGCTAGCTAACTACCTACCTACCTATCTACCTACCTATCTACCTATCTAGCTACCTACCTACCTACCTATTTATCTATCTATCTATCTATCTATCTATCTATCTATCTATCTATCTATCTACCTACCTACCTATCTACCTACCTACCTACCTGCCTATCTATCTACCCATCCATCCATTCATCCATCCATCCATCCATCCATCCATACATACATACATACATACATCCAACCATCCATCCATCCATTTAAGTTTGAAGATTTTTGTAAACTAAAATGCATTGTGTAGGTTTAGGCGGTAAGTAAGATTTTATTTTTTTATGTTAGTTGTTACTATTTCTATTTTATAAGTATTTTCTTATTGGTTAAACTAAAAACCGAACCGTTAAGGACCAAAAATCGATGCTCCATCACGTTTTTGTGGAGTTTGAAAGGATTTGGTCTATATAGTTGTTGAAAATTGTGATGGAGCCTCTTCAGGCCACCCTAGAGGTCCATCATCAGCTGGGATATGTAGTAAAAGGGAAAATTGGTTAGTGTTGCCTTTACTAGTACCAACTTGTCCTTGATTTCTTACCCAGTTGTCAATCCATGTGAAGAACTAGGCTTAGTAAACACTTCTTTATCAGAAGTAGCATTGGTAGAGAGAGCATAAAGGTTGCTTGGGGCATTATCCCTTTGTAACCCATCACGACTCTGTCATTCTTAAATTTGGAGTCTCTTTCTACGCCGATTTCTTCTCCTTCGCTTTGGTATCTCCTTGAATTCCTCCTCTTATAGCACTATATTTTCTTTTTTTAATCTATAATTCTTAGAGATATGGACAAATTTAAGATAATTTCCACAATATTTAGGTCTCTACTAATACTCCACAGTCTGATGGAATATACTAATAAGAGTAATCATCTCAATTGTGTCAATTAGAGGCTGTACTATAAAAGTTTCCACCAAAACCAAAGCATAGGATATTCTTTCCATACTAGTAGTGAACTGTTCAGTGTGTTTGGGGTTTCCTATAACACTAGCAACTTTGCTTAGAGCTTCACATGACCAATACCTAATCGAAAGACTTGGAAAAGTAACCAATAGTGGAATGGTGATGATTCTATCTGAGTTAAACTCAAACTGAATGTCCCAAGCTTAAATAATAAATGATTTATTATAGAAGGTGTATGACCCCCCCATTAATACCCTATCATATTCCTTAGCTGAATTAAATAGAAAGATAAAATACTCACAATCATGACTCAATACTTGAGGTTTTGCAGGCATGGAAGTTGTAGGCCTCAATGGATTTCAAATAAGGAGTATCCATAATCATAAAGACTAACTATACAAATTTCCAATACTTTACTTGACTTTGCATATCATCCTCAACAATACTCACATATGTCTCACCTTGTTTTATAGTTAGTGAATAATATGACAACTATTTGCCTTTAGGAGCTACTTGATTCTTACCATAATTTATTTTTTTTGCAAGGGTAGTATGAGTAGAAATTGCCATTGTAGAAAAATAGAGACATCAGCTTACCGGAGGACCAATCAGCACGATAATTTTGCAAATACAAAGACCTTGGAGAGTCAAGAGTTTATTGATGTGTACTCACCCTTCTCAAGGATAGATTGAAATTTTGGGGGAGGAAGTTTTCAAATGTAATCCACAGGAGGTTGTAGCTAAGACCATCTTATGAAGTGACAACCTTCACTGCTGAACCGACAAAGATTTTTGATTGGGTTATGTTTTTTTAAAAGAAGGGGACGTTAGCAGCCTTGCTAAGATGTGCTAAGAGAAAAGTCATAAACCTTTTATGTTTTTTCCAGTGTGTTCCATCCTCCTAGTTTTGAAAATCCTAAGTTGCTAACCATGTTATTAAATTATCAAAAACTCTTTATGATTGCCAGCTTCTTGAGCTTGGTATGATAGATTGAGCAATTTTTTAACTGATCGTGATTTTACAAAAGGAAAAATTGATACTACTCTTTTTATCAAAAGAACCACTTTTAGGAATAATATTTTCAAATCGATGTTGATGACATTATTTCTTTGAAGTATAATATCAATTTGTTCAAGAATTTTTTGAGCTAATGTAAAGTGAATTTAAAATAAGTATGATAGGTGTTTTAATATTTTTCTTGGGATCACAAATTCACCAATATTCTAAAGGAAGTTTTATCTGTCAAACCAAACATATCAAAGAGCCCATTCAAAAATTTGGCTAATGTAAAGTGAATTTATCACGTCTGATGCTAAACTATCTTACACTCTATTGAGTTCTACTAGTGTCATTAAAGCTGATGATGGTGGTAATAATGTTAATGAAACTAAATATTGCATAATGTTTAGCTCTTTACTATATTTAACAACCATTCGATCAAATATTATGTTTACTGCGTGCAAATATGCTAGGTTTCAGCCGACTATCAATAAATCTGAAACACCCTAGTTTCTAGACCTTAGAAATTTTCCTCGATTTTTGGTCTCTAAACAAAATACGACTGGGGGAAATGAGACGTACACTTTGATACAGTTCGTATGGATCAGTCATATGCTGACCAGTGTTGGTTGGTAGGATGGACTTTGGCTACTGAAATGGACATGACTTAGGGGTATGGGTCACATTGATAGGTACAGATCATTTGGTTCCTTTACTTAGTTTAAAACAAGGTTACTTGGGTAGAATCTAAGTATGAATGTATCACCTAGAGCTGTAATTAGGGGTACGAGTTATACCATGGACTCGTATAGAAAATAGTGATCAAACCTGATGTGATTCCATTTTGCCAGGGTTACGGGTAAAGGTTATGGATCGTATGTTGTCAATACGACTTGGGAAGGATGAGTCATATACTAGATAGTATTGGTCCAAGGGTTTGAGTTTAGGATACAAGTAGTGGGTACCACTCATATCGGAGGATACCACTTGTGAGGGTCAGTCGTACTCCTGTGACGGGATTTTAAGGAGTTTAAGTGAGGGAAATCTGGATATTTCTCCACTTATCCTAATCAGGTCCCATGACATATAAGCACTTGGAAGGTTATTTACCCTAATATTATATTCATTAACACTTAAAAATTTTTCCTAAACACTCTAAAATTCTCTCAAGAGCTTTTGGGCAAGAAAGCTAGGGTTTTATACTAAGGGCTTAATTTGTAGCTTGTGTTGGTGGATTCTTTTTGTCAACTTCTCAATTAAGGCATGTATCTCTTCCCTTATTCTTAATTCTAACTAAAGTCATGGTTTTACATAATGTTTTTTTTATGGTTTTATGATTGTATGATTTTGATTTTCAAATATGATTTAGGGGTTATGATTATAAATGATTGGTAATGGTTTTTCATGGTTTAATTATGCTTTTATATGCATCAATGGTGGTTTTGGATAATTGGATTACATGGTAATGGTTTTATGGTAATTGAGATTGATTTTGGTTGTATCATGCCCCCAATATGTTTGACAAAATGCTTACAAAGATATGTTTATTGCATTATTCACTTTTAGTGGAACTTTTGCTTGTTTTCAAACTTGGTAAAGGAATTATGCATAGTTCAAATGGTTTGGAATGATAAATGGCTAAATGTTTATGCTTGCGGGATACATGGAATCCCCCAAGAGGTTTAATATGATAATTAGATGGGCATTTGAAAGTCCCCTTAAACCTATAAATGGTTGGCTATGGATGATACTTGCAAGTAAGGGTTTGTATGACAATACCAATATCAATGGCCTTGGTTAATAATTGGATAATGATTTGGTTATTTGGAAAATGATTTTAATTGGGCATAAAAAGGGAGGTGTAACTAAGTCGTTGAAGGTAAAGGTCCCGAGGAGACTAAAATTGGAAACTCATATTTGCCGATATGAGGTTTGGTCTTAGTGACCGTGTGCGTGTGTTGCACATTATTTTTGGGGATTTACTAGTCATCCCAATGAGATACTTCTCTGGTCGTGCGGCTACACGTACAAGGCCCTTTTAGCACCCATATAGCCCATGGGCGTTTAGGACAGCAAAGCTACATAAGCTAGGTAATGGTTTAAATGCATATTAAACATGGTTCCTTTTCCAGGCATGGGTATATTTATGTGTAGTTATGTGTATTATGGATGATTTTACTTGGTTTTATAAATGGCATTATTTTCTCTTAATCTTAAGATCATGTAAGCGACCACTCGTTAACCCGTCTACTAGCGGCTATATACCCACACTATGCAGGAATCGATCGTTCTTCTCCTCCTTTATAGTGATTGACTTGGGACAGCTATTTGGATTAAAGTAGCGCGCTTTCATCTTTTCGGAAGCCTCCATTTTATGTCATGGATATTTTTAGACACTTTTATTTTATTTTGGATATTGGTTTTGGCTATGATTGGTGCATGTCCCAATCGAATTTTGTTACTCTTTTGGTTAGAGAATTTAGGGTACTTCTATAGGTTGGAATGGGTGGGATCAGTATTGGTGTAGGGGCTTACACCCTTAGACGGTATTGTTGGTTATTCCATTCTATTTCATTTTGCGAGTGAATCATATTATGTTTGGGAATGAATTTGGTAATGGCCTGGTTTATGGCCCTTATTTTAGTAATTGGTTTGGTTTAGTTTTTTGGAATGGTTGGGTCGGTCATAGTTGTGATCCTATCCCAGAGTATTGATATAAATAATAATGTTATCTTGTTATATGTTCAGAATTTAGCTAACTCAGGAAAGGCGGTTGTAGGTTGGGTTGGGTAACGGGGGTTGTCTCGAGTCTCGGTCAGACTTGAGATGCCCATTACGATATGGCTCGGGGTTGGGTTGTGTCAAGTTCTTATTAGAGCCTAGGTTCATGGTAGACTGGCCACAAATTTATGTCTATTAGAGTCTCTTTTATGGGTGTGTAGCACTCCACACTCATAAGAGAGAGGCTACAAGCCATTTAGGAATGTTTTATTTTCTTGGTATTCTATTTTTAAGTCTTGGAATCCTTCTCTAATCCTTGGTTGTTCACTTTTTAGATCAAGCTTCCTAGATCTAGAACACAAGAAAACTCTTCAGTCCCATCTGGGGACAATGTTTATGGGGTACGTCCTACGTCTGGAGTTCATCTTCGACCTTATGGTCTTGTCCTCGATAGTTCTGGAATTCTTCCAACTGCTACTAGTTCTCCTCAAGGTGAGGTAACTAATGCAGAATTTTGTTGGTCTATTCATGATATTGCTACATTGCTTGCTGCTCAAGCTGAGAAGGATATTTCTCATGGGTTGTCTACTAAGGCCATAAGGGTTGGTCAGTTCATGAAACTGAATCCTCCTACTTTTTCTAGTGTTAAGGTGGAAGAGAATCCTCAGGCTTTCTTGGATGAAATGGTCGAGTGATGCAAGTTAATAATATGAAAGGTATGAACATTGTAGCTTATTAGCTCAAAAAAGTTGCATACCAGTGGTATGAGGAATAGGATGAGGTAAATAGAGATATTGAGGAAATGTCTTTATGAGAGGCCTTTTATAATGTCTTCTTGGATTATTTCTTTTCTCAAAAGACAAGAGAAGTAAAGATGGACGAATTTGTGAATCTTAAGTAGGGGAGAGTATTTGTCAGGGAATATGCCTTGAAGTTTCATCAGTTGTCAAAGTATGCTCCTAATTTGGTGGATGATATGAGGACAAGAATAAGAAAGTTTGATTATGCGTTGAACCGATATTTGGTCTTGGAAAGCAAGACTATTTTGTTGATTAAAGATAAAGATATCTCGAGGTTGACTGTTCATATATAGTAGGTGAAGGATGAGAAGAAGAGACAGACAGAGTTCAGAGATAGGTAAAGTAAGAAGAGCAGGTTTTTAAATTAGGGAGGTGCTCAGTCGCAAGGTGGTCGATATAGAGGTAAATAGCAAAACAAGAAATGGGGGAGTTTTGGTTCCTTCTCTACTGCTAGTGCTCCTTACCTGAAGCAGTCGGGCGATTGATGTCAGGGTGTTGATAATTTTTGGGCACAGGGTGCCCAATATTAGGCAAGTGAAGGTCATTCTGTTTCTTCATGCCCTTCTTGCTAGTTTTATAGTTGTCCTTATCGGGGTTATTACGATGAATAAATGGATAAGTGTTTTAGGTGTGGCCATACATACCATCGACTTAGGGATTATCTGATCAATAAGGTTGCTATGGGAGCAAATAAGATTTTGGTGGCTTCATTTTTTGCTCCTATACCCGATGGTACCGCACCTACTTCTGTTACTACTCCTGGTTATAGTATTGGTCGGAAAAAGTTGTATGATTTAGTGTCCCAATAGGAATCTGAGGCATCGCCTGATATCACCCAACAGGAATCTGAGGCATCGCCTGATATCGTAACTAGTACGTTACAACTCTTCTCTTGTGATGTGTATTGTTTGCTAGATTTGGTGTCTACTCTTTTCTATGTGACCCCATATATGGCTATGTGTATTGCTTTTGATCCAGAGGTTATTTCAGATCCTTTTTCTGTTTCTACCCTGATAGGTGACTCAGTTTTTGCTAAGAGAGTCTATAGGGGGTATGGTAGCTGTTGGTGGTAAACAGACCTTGGTGGATCTATTTGAATTAGACATGGTGCTTTTTGATGTTATTTTGGGTATGGATTGGTTGAATTCTTGTTATGCGAATATGGATTGTCGGGCCCGTAGCGTTGTTTTTAGGTTTCCTAGTAAACCGATTATTGAGTGGGAGGGTAGTTCTCTTGCTCTTAGTGGAAGGTTTATTTCTTATCTTAGAGCTTGTAGGTTAATATCTAAAGGTTTTCTTTATCACTTGGTCCAAGTTAAAGATTCTGATTCGGAAGGTCCTTCTTTTTATTCGATTTTGGTAGCGAGTAAGTTTCCATAGGTCTTTCCAGATAATCTTTCTAGTGTTTCTCCAGATAGGGAAATAGAGTTTGGTATTGATTTGATTCTTGATACTTGCCTAATATCTATTCCTCCATATAGAATGGATCCGTCTGAGTTGATGAAACTCAAGGAGAAACATAAAGATCTTCTGGATAAGGGATTTATTAGTCCTAACGTGTCTCCACAGGGTGCACCAACATTGTTCGTGTGCTAGAAGGATGGTTCCCTTCTTATGTGCATTGACTATCGGCAGTTGAATAAGATGACGGTCAAGAACAAGTATTCTATTCCAAGGATTGATAATTTATTTGACCAATTACAAGGAGCCGAGTTTTTTTCTAAGATAGATCTTCGGTCCCAATATTATCATCTTAAGATTAGGAAGGAGGATATCTCTAAGATGACTTTTCGTACTTCGTATGAGCATTATGAGTTTTTGGTGATGTCATTTGGGTTGACTAATGCTCCGACGATATTTATGGATCTGATGAACAGAGTGTTCAGGCAGTATTTGGATCTCTTCGTTATTGTGTTTATTGATGATATCCTAGTTTATTCAAAGAGTGAGGTGGATCATGCTAATCACCTCCGTATAATATTGCAGACCTTGAAGGAAGAGTTTTAGTTAAACGCAGTGACTTATCTCGGTTATATTATTTCTAGTGAGGGGATTATGATAGATCTTGAAAAGGTGGCGGTGGTGAAAAGATGGCCTAGAACCATGACTCCAATCAACATTCAGAACTTCTTGGGTTTGGCTGGGTATTATAAGAGGTTTGTGGAGGTATTTTCTTCTATAGCTACTCTGTTGATGAAGTTGACTCAGAAAAAGGTAAAGTTTTCTTGGTTGGATGCTTGCGAAGGTAGTTTTGAGAAGCTCAAGGATAAGCTTACTTCTGCTCCTATTCTGGATTTGTCGGAAGGCAATGATGGATTTGTGGTTTACTGTGATGCATTTCGAGTAGGTCTTGGTTGTATTTTGATGCAACATAGGAAGGTGATTGCTTATGCTTCCTAGTAGTTGAAAGTGTATGAGAGAAATTATCCTACTCATGATTTGGAGTTGTTGGTTGTGGTTTTTGCATTAAAAATATGGTACCATTATTTGTATGGTGTTTACGTGGATATCTTTTTTTTATCATAAGAGTCTATAGTACGTGTTCACTTAGAAGGAGCTAAATCTCAGGCAGATGAGATGGTTGGAGCTTCTCAAGGATTAAGATATGATCTTTCACTATCACCTAGGTAAAGATAATATGGTTGCTAATGCTCTTAGCAGGTTGTCTATGGGGAGTTTGGCGTATGTGGAAAAAGAAAAACGGGAATTGGTGAAGGATATTCTTTATTTGGCTAATCTTGCAATTTGTCTTTTGGACTCTAAGGATGGTGGTGTAATGGTTTAGGAATTGGTTCAGTCATCTCTTATTACGGAAGTTAAGAGAAGCAAGTGCTAGATCTTATTTTGTTAAAGATCAAGAGTGCAGTTGGGGAGCAAAAGGTAATGGTGTTTAAGATCAGTGGTGATGGTATTTTATAGTACCAAGAGAGGTTGTGCATTCCCAATATTTGTGGATTGCGACAAAGGATTTTGGATGAGGTGCATGAATCGCGCTATATTGTTTATCCTAATTCTACAAAGATGTATCATGATCTTAAGGAAGTGTATTGGTGGAATGGTATGAAAAGGGATGTGACTGATTTTGTAGCCAAATGTATGGTGTGTCAACAAGTTAAAGTTAAGCACATGAGGCCTGGTGGATTGTATCAAGAGATTGAGCTTCCTAAATGAAAATGAGAGGTAGTTAATATGGATTTCGTTACATCTTCCTCGATCTTGGAATCAATATGATTCGATTTGGGTCATCATGTATAGGATAACAAAGTCCGCTCATTTCTTACCAGTACAGACTAACTTTTTGGTGGAGGATTACACGAGGTTGTGTATTTGTAAGATTGTGAAGCCGCATAGGGTACTTGTTTCAATTATCTCTGATCATGGTATACATTTATCGTCTCAGTTCTGGCAGTCTTTTCAAAAGGGACTAGGAACTAAGGTGAGTTTGAGTACTGCTTTTCACCCGCAAATGGATGGGAAGGCGAAAAGGACTATACAAATATTGGAAGACATGTTTTGTGCTTGTGTGATAGACTATGGTGGAAATTGGTTTGAGCATCTACCTCTTGTAGAGTTTTCTTATGATAATAGCTATTATTCTAGTATTGGTATGGCCTCTTTCAAGGCATTGTATGACAGGAGGTGTAGGTCTTCTATTGGTTGGTTTGATCTGGGTGAGGAAGGTATATTTGGCCCAGTTAGTCTATCAGACTATAGAGAAGGTTAATATGATTCGAGATAGGCTTAAGGCTGCCCAAAGTCACCAAAAGTCCTATGCATAGAGACTTGGAGTTTGAGGTTGGGTATAAGGAGTTCCTCAAGGTATCCCCCATGAAGGGAGTAATGCAATTGGCAAAAAGAGGAAGCTCAGTCTCTGATATGTTGGGTTGTATAAGATTTTGCGGAGAGTTGGTAATGTGGCTTATGAATTGGAGTTGCCTCTTAGTTTGAACTTCATTCATCCGATATTTCATGTTTCCATATTGAGAAAGTGTCTTGATGATCCTTCTTCGGTTGTTTCTTTGGATGGTTTGGGAATCACGAATTCTCTGTCTTATGAAGAGGTTTTGGTGGAGATATTGGATCAAAAGATTCGTCAGTTATGAACCAAAGACGTGGCTTCGGTTAAGGTTCTATGGCAGAACCATAAGGTGGAAGAAGCTACATGGAAAACAGAGGAGGACATAAAGTCTAAGTATCCGCATTTGTTCTCGGCTTTAGATATTCATGCGGAAGGTACGTTTTCTTGATGCATAATTTGATAATGCAAATGACTCTACTTAATTTCCTTGCATCTTTGTTTAAGGTAAGAGTAGAGACATAGGGTGTAAGTAGTGTTGGTGCTACCTACTCCGTCATTCGGGGACGAATGTTCCTAGTGGAGGAGACTGAAACACCCTAGTTTCTGGACCTTAGAAAATTTCTTTGATTTCTGGTCTCTAGACAGGATACAACTGAGGGAAATGAGTCGTACACTCGGATATGATTCGTATACTGACCAGTGTTGGTTGGTGGGATGGATTTGGTTACTGGAATGGATACGACTTAGGGGTACGAGTCGTATTGGTGGCTACGGATAGTTTGGTTCCTTAACTTAGTTTAAAACTGAGTTACTTGGGTTGGATCTGAGTACGAGTGGCTCGCTTGGAGCCGTAAGTCGGGGTATGGGTCGTACCATGGACTCGTATAGGAAACAATATTCAAACCTTATGTGATTCCATCTTGCCAGAGATATAGGTGAAGCTTACGGATCGTATGTTGTCAATACAACTTGGGGAGGATGAGTCGTATACTAAAAAGTGTTGGTCCAAGGGTTTGGGTTTAGGATACGAGTAGTGGGTACCACTCCTATCGAAGGATACGACTTGTGAGGGTCTGTCGTACCCCTGTGATTAGATTTTTAAGGAGTTTAAGTGAGGGTAATTTAGACCTTTTCCCACCTATCTTAATCAGTTCCCTCGACATATAGGGCACTTAGAAGGTTATTTATCCTAATATTCTATTCATTAACACTTAGAAACTCTTCCTACGCACTCTAAAATTCTCTCAAGAGCTTTTGAGCAAGAAAACTAGGGTTTCATCCTAAGGGCTTAATTTGTGGCTTGTGTTGGTGGTTTCTTTCCATCGACTTCTCAATTAAGGCATGTATTTCTTCCCTCATTGTTAATTCTAACTAAAGACATGGTTTTACATAATGCTTTTCATAGTTTTATGATTGTATGATTTTGGTTTTCAAATATAATTTGGGGATTTTGATTATAAATGATTGGTAATGGTTTTCCATGGTTTAATTATGTTTTTATATGCATCAATGGTGGTTTTGGATAATTGAATTGTGTGGGAATGATTTATGGTAATTGGAATTAGTTTTGATTGTATTATGCCCTCAATATGTTTAACAAAATACTTATAAAGATATGTTCATTACATTGTTTACTTTTAATAGAAATCTTGCTTGTTTTCAAACTTGGTAAAGGAATTATGCATGGTTTAAATGATTTAGAATGGTAAATGGCTAAATAGTTATGCCTGGGAGATACATAGAATCCCCTAAGAGGTTTAATACGGTAATTAGAAGGGCACTTGAAAGTCCCCTTAAACCTATAAATGGTTGGCTATGGATGATACTTGCAAGTAAGGGTTGGTATGACGATACTAATATCAATGGCCTTGGTTAATAATTGTATAATGGTTTGGTTATTTGGAAAATGATTTTAATTGGGCATTAAAGGGAGGGGGGGGGGTATAGCTAAGCCATGGAAGATGGAGGTCCGGAGGGGACCGAAACTGGAAAATCATATTTGTCGATATGAGGTTTGGTCTTGGTGACCGTGTATGTGTGTTGCACTTTATTTTGGGGGATGTACTAGCCATCCCAATGGGATACTTATTTGGTCGTGCGGTTACACGCACTGGGTCCCTTTCAGTAGGGGAAGCTGAACCCACATAGTCCGTGGGTGGTTTAGGACTGCAAAGCTACACAACCCAGATAATGGTTTTAAATGCATACTAAATACGTTCCCTTTCCTGGCATGGATATATATATATATATATATATATATATATATATATATATATATTTTATAAATGACATTATTTTATCCTTATCCTGAGATCATGATAGCGGTCACTCGTTAACCCGTCTACTGGCGGCTGTATACCCACGCTATGTAGGAATCAATCGTTCTTCTCCTCTTACATAGTGATTGATTCGGGACAGCTGTTTAGATTAAAATGGTGAGCTTTCATCTTTCTGGAAGTCTCCATTTCATGTGACGGATATTTTTAGACACTTTGATTTTATTTCGGATATTGATTTTGGCTATGGTTGGGGGCATGTCCCAACAGGATTTTGTTACCCTTTTGGTTAGAGGCTTCGTGGTACTTCTATGGGTTGGAATAGGCGGGATTGGTATGGGGTTTACCTTGGCATTGGTATTGGTGTTGGGGTTTACACCCTTGGACGATATTGTTGGTTGTTTCATTCTATGTCATTTTAGGATTGAATCATATTATGTTTTGTAACTTATTTGGCAATGACCTGGTTTATGGCCCTTGTTTTGGTAATTAGTTTGGTTTGGTTTGTTAGGACGGTTGGACTCGGTTGGGGCGGTAACGGTTATGATCCTATCCCAAAGTCTTGATGTAAACAATAGTACTATCTTGTTATATGTCTGGAATTCAGGCAACTCAGGGTAGACGACTGTAGGTTGGGTTGGGTAACAGGGGTTGTCTCTGATCCCGGTCAAACTTGAGATTCTCAATATGACATGGCCCAGGGACCGGGTCATGTCAAAAGCTCATCGGACTAATGTCACACACATCATTGTAAATCTCATTGGTACTGTTTTATATGCCCTATTATATCCTAAATCTACTGATTTTGTTCTCAAAGGTTTCTCAGATGCAGATTTGCAGGTAGCAAAATTGATAGGAAGAGTACAAGTGGAACTTTCCAATTCCTAGGAGACTTTATCTCATGGAATACAAAGAAACAAAATTATGTATCTCTTTCCACCACTGAAGCTTGACATATTTCCATTGGTTTGTGTTGTGCTCAATTTCTCTGGACAACCCATCAACTTAGTGATTTTGATCTCTATTCTAAGCTTGTTAAAATATTTTGTGATAATGCTAGTGTTATTTATCTTTCAAATTTTTTTGCATCATTCTAGAGCTAAATATATTTTTATTAAATATGATTTTATTAGTAATCAAATTTTAATAGGTAATATTTAGTTACTATTTGTTACCACTAATTTTTAAATTGCCGATATTTTTACTAAATCATTTTTAGAAGAAAGATTTTGTAATCTTCAAAAATCTTTGGGAATTATACAATTATACAACAACAACATATTTAGTGTATTCCCACAAAGTAAGGTTTGAAGAGGGTAAGTGTACACAATCCATACCACAACCTCGGATAAGATAGAGATGCTGCTTCTGATATATCTCTAGGAATTACATCAAAACCTTTTTTAATTTGATACTCCCTCCGTTCTAAATTATCCGTCCCAAATTTTTTAATTTGATTTCTCATTTTACTTATCTTTTTTAATTAATCAAGAAGAGACAATTTTTTTTCATGTCTTACCCTTTGCATTAATTACTTTTTCTTCAAATTAAACTATAAACATCATTTAATAGGTGTACAATGATAAATTAAGTATGTTATAATTATTTTTTTAAATTAATATATCATCTTATTTTGAAACGGATAATTTGGGACTAAGAGATTAGTTGTTATCGTTCTTTTTTTTTGACTAACTATTCATTACCTTTCTATATGTGAAGCACCTGCATTAATTGCTTTCCTTTAATTGATGTACTTGTATTTATGGATGCATCTTTGACAACTGTCACAACGCCTCAAAGTTATAATCATACAACTTCCTCACTTCTATTCGATTAAATTTCCTAAATGGTCACTCATGTTTGAAAAATTACCTATAAATATCATTTTTATTTTATTTAGGATAAAAATATCATTCAACTTTTTTTATTTTTCTTAAAATATACTCAACATCTTAAAATCTTTCTCTCTCCTACTTGGAATATCATGTCATTAAATTTTTTTTTTTTTATAAATGTATAACTTATCAAACTTATTTAACTAAAGATTTATCTTAATTCCTTTTAAAAAAAATTTACACATGACATATTAATCATTGAAGATTAATTTAATTACACCAAAAATTTGGATTATTTTATTTGATATGTACTCTTCAAAATTTATTTTATTTACTTATTTATTTCACCACGTAATAATAGTTTTAAAATACAGGTACTTATACAAATTAGTAACATAATTTTGTTTGTCGTTTATTTTATATACTAAAAATTCTTAAAACGTAAAAGCAATAAAACGATGAATTTCATATTTTAGACATTAAGTTTGTTATTTATATGAGAATAAAAGAATAATATCACATTTTCTGAAGGAAAGAAAAATTATGTAGCCTTGAAACAAATAAATTTTTTAAGAAATACTAACAAAATGATACCTTTTTCAGTACTATTATAAATGAATTTTTAAAATATTACTCAATTAATTATTCTTTGCTTTTGATGGATTTAGAATGAAGTACGGGTATAAATTGGTGTTTAATTGTATAATAAAATAAAATATAAATATAATGATCACAAAAAAAGTAAAAAAACTAAATTAAAAATAATAATTTTTTTAAAAATTTTTATGTCTTATCTTACAGATTTACTTGATTTATTTATGGGCAACTACTTGTAAAAAAATTTACAAAACAAAATCATCTTTTCACTATATATTCATAAAAAATTATCTTGCATAAAAATTTTCAAGTAATCTATGTCCAAATTAAATTTTTCAGGTAATAATACATATTAAAATTTTCTTATTGAATTTTGTTTGGCAACAAAAAATATTGTAGGTTTGCCATCAATGTTTTTAAAGAACAACTTATATTCTTTTATTCTCTATTACTCTATATTTAAAGGTAATATAATATCTTTGGATTATATTAATCCAAAAATTCTTTTGTATAATCCAAAAACGTGAATTTTATTATGTTATTCTCATATAAATAATAAATTCAATGTCTAAAATAAAAACTCGTCATTTTTATTTTTTTACATTTTAAGAATATTTAATATATAAAATAAATAACAAAAAAAAAAAATTAAATGAGTACCAATTTTTATAAGTACTTGAGTTTTAAATATTATTAAGTGGTGAAATAAATAAGTAAATGAAAGAAACTTTGAAAAGTACATATCAAATAAAATAATTAAGATTTTGTGTAATTAAATTAATTTTCAATGATTAATATATCATGTGTAATTTTAAAAAAAAAATAGGATAAAAAACTTTAATTAAATAAGTTTGATAAGTTAGATAGATCTATTTATATAAAAAAAAAAATTTAATGACATGATATTTCAAGTAGGAGAGAAAAGGTTTTTGAGGTGTTAAGTATATTTTAAGGAAAATAGAAAAAATTGGGTGATATTCATGTCTAGATAAAATAAAAATAAAAATGATATTTATAGATAATTTTTAGAATGACTGTATCAGGAATTTAGTCCTTTCATGTTGCCTTATTGTCATTTTATCTTCTGGTTTCTCTATATCTTCATCTCTTGTTCACTCCGTCTCTCACTTTTCTCTAAACCAATCTTTTTAGTTTTCTATTCTTTTTCTTCTTCAATGGCTAAAACCCTAAATATTCCTCTTCAGCCCCTAGAAAGAGCTCTCGTTTCAAGGTAAAGCCTCTTCTATTGTTCCTATTGACTCTGAATATTTTGAGTAAAATTTTCTTTCAGCCTCTATTGGTTCTTATGGTTCTATACCAGGTACACGATCTGATGTTGTCGCTGTTTCTGATTTCCCTAAGAAGAAGATGAAATTTTATTTTGATAGTTCTTTCAATGACATATGATTTTGGTGACCTTCTAATGAATCCTTGTTCTATTCTCTAAAATAACTTCCACTTGAATGTGGAAGACTTGTTGATTCAGATTTACTTGAATCAATGCATTGCCTGACTAAGCCTTTATTTGAAGCGCAAGGATGGACAAATACCTTTACTTTACTCCTAAGGGTTGCTTATGCACCCCTTATTCGATTGTTCTATGATAATCTTTGGTTTTTCTGTGTTGGAAACTCTTATCATGAGTACACATATTTTCTTAATTTATGCTATGTTTTACTCCTCTAAGTGTCCTTGGCCTTCAGATTTTGATGTCCTTTTTAATCAGAAAAATGATTCATTATTGTGGAATCTTATGATAACTTGCCTGTGCTCTTGGGCCTAAAAATCTATCATTTGAGACCCCCAGTTGTTGCTCATATTATGGCTACCACCCTCCTCCTTCGTGGAAGTTCTTTCTCTACTCTCTTTTAACGTTAAACTTTGTTAACCTGCTATCTCTTATCACGGCGGAAGATCAAACTTTCCTTCTTTGATATTAACTACTCCCTCCGTTTGAAAAATGAATGACCTACTTTTCTTTTTAGTTCATTTAAAAAGAAATGATTGCTTTCTCTTTTTTGACAGTACTTTAATTTCAACTTTCCATATAGCATGTTTAGGACCACAAGATTAAATGACATTTTGGTACATTTAACACAACTATAATTTAAGGCCACATTCTTTATTTTCTTAAATTTTGTGTCAAGTCAAAATAGGTTATTCTTGAGGTAGTGTATGATTGAAGCTTTTTTGAATTCTTCTCATCTCCTATATGGTTTAGTTATCACTCGTATACTTGAAGCCTACCATATCCCTCTGGAAGATGTTTACTCCGTTCTTGTCAAGCAGTGGTACAACTCTACAACTTTTAAAAGCATAATATGTTTTGACTGATAGGGTTTGTGTTCTCAAGACTGAAAGTTGTGGTCCTAGCACTCTCTCTTCTCCTAAGTCAAGAAACTTCTCTTCTCTTAATCTTAATTCATTTTCTGTTCCCTGAGATGTTTCTGATCGTTTGAATAACATTGATGCAAGACTAAATGGTCTCACAGATCTTGTTCTTGGCACTCATTTTCAGATGGAGAAAATTTGGGAGTCTCAAAGAAAACTAGTGCTGACGTTGGTTTCATGCATATCAAATTGAATCAAGTAATTCATGAGGCCATTAAACTTGCTACTAAGATTCGCCCTAGTACTGATGCTATCTCCACTGTGATTACTACTCAGTTCACAAACCTGAAGGATGCCACAATAAAAAACTAGGCTTATTTTCTTTGTCGCGGAGAATGCTAAATCCCCTCTACATGTTTCTTATTCCCGACCCTTGTGTTGCTCGTTTAAGATAACTTTTTTGGTTTTGGTTCTGTAATTAAGCATAAGCTCACTATTGCTACTTTACTTGCATGTTTTGCTAGTTGTTCTCTATTTATTTTGCATACTCTGTTATTCTTCCTTTCTGATAGATGTCAAAGGAGAAAAAATAGAAAACTTATTTACAGGTATAAACACAAGTCGAATAGTTCGGCTATCTAGGGGGGACTACTCAGGGGGGAGTTAAAATGGGGGAAGTGGCTACACCTTAAGTTTTAAGTTATAATCCTCAAAAAGGGGAGATTGTTTATGTTTGATTTTGATGTTTGACAACCTTGCTTGCAGGAACTCTCTAGCATCAATCAAGGATCCATTTTGGAAATCAAATATTCCATGTATCAAAAAGGAAGAATTGCAATATTCTTCCTTGAAGAAAAAGATTCAGTCAATCAGTAAAAGAGTAAAAGAAGGCTGGGTGTGAAAAAGGAAAAAGATTTCAAGATCCTTTCTTTTAGGAAGCAAATCGCGGATCAATGGACCATTATTATGATCCAATCTTATTCTTGAAAAGAGGATATTTCACATCCAATTTCCAATGATCAAATCTCTTGGGTTGTCTTGGTTAAAAATTCTTCAAATGGCTATTACTAAGTTCGCCTATTTAAAGGCTTGAAAGATTATCGAAGAGATATACTATTGTCTCAATCTTCTCTAGCTCTTTACTCTAGAAAAACATAGTTAGTGAGTCAATTGTGTCAAAGTGAGCAAAATAAAATGAGTGCGAATATAAGCCAAAAAACTTTGCTTATATCTTCTATTTATTTTATTCACCAAATGAAGAGCTAGTATAATCCCATGCAATCCAAAGAGACTGAGTAAGACCTATATAGGCTCCCAATATCTGATGTCATATTTATTTTAAGTAATTTTCTTTACAATATTTAAATAGTCTTTATAACGTTGTTTTGTAAATCGACTGGTATAGCAAGCCAACTGACAAATCGAAAAATGGTAATTCACCCCTCTTACTACTTCAGTTATATATTTGGATTGTTTAAATTATTCACATGAGCGTTTATGTGCAACCTATAATGCATGTGAAGGAATGCTGAAATTCAATGACCGAATTTATACAACCCTATTTAAATATGAAGAGAAAACTAGTAGTTTCTTGAAATGCTCATTGCTTGGGTGTGCAAAAATCGAACTGATCGATAAATCAAACCGATAAAAATGTTATTGGGTTATTGATATTGAGTTTTTGGGTTAACGGTTTTTTATTGGTTTTATAAAAAAGTTTATTGGGTAAATAGTTCGGTTTTGATTTTAGCTTATAAATCGATAACCCAATAAGGATACACTAAGTTATTATTTTATCCCTATTTATGTTATATATATAAATCTCTCTCTATATATATTGATAGATAGATAGATACGTGTATGTATATATATATTATATGCACTACTTATTCACAATTCAGTGATTCACAAAGTATTAATCTATTTAGGGCAACAAAGGCACAATAGGCTATTATCGTATTGAAAAGCTAGAAGCATTTATAGTTTCCAACAATTAAGATTTAATTTTTTTTCTAACTAACATTCAATTCAAGTTTGAAGATTCTTGTAAACTAAAATGCATTGCGTAAGATTTTGGCGGCAACTAAGATTTCATTTTTTGTATGTTGTTACTATTTCTATTTTATAAGTATTTTCTTATTGGTTAAACCGTAAACCAAATCGTTAAGGACTAAAAATCGATAAACCGAAACTGGTAAAAAAATATCTTATTGGTTGGTTATTGATTTTACATATTTAAAAATAGAAAATCGATAAACTGAACCAATAACACATAAAACCAAACTGAACCGACCGATGCACACCCCTAATAATATTTACTTGAGATTGATTAATTTCTATCTACTTGAAGTGAGAAATATATGCAACATTCAAAATTTGTTTTTAATCCTAATTCAAGAAGGTAATCCAATGAATAGTTCTTGTGATCACAAACTATTTGAGAATTCACCTACATTGAGGGAAAAAATTAAAACTAGCTCGGGACATTCCAGCACTGAGCCACAAGAAGCAGACATCTTAGAAGAAATTCTCAAAGATAGTTGCATTAGTCAAAGCAAACCGATGTGTAGCTGGTTTTATCTGCAAATATTAATGATGAAATTATAATAATAATTGTTATAATATTAGTAACAACAACAATAATAAGCTTCATACTGAGCATTTACTATTAATATTTCATTTTTGATCAAATCATCCATTGAACGTTTATTTAATTTTGATGCATTTCATAAATTTAAAATATTACTAATTAATTATAAATTGTAAATTTTTGAGTGTAAGTAATTCTTTATCAAACATAAAGTGGCAGCACAAAGCATTGATTTTAGAGTTTAACCAAAGTGTTACTAGCATTCCATGAAATTGAGAGAAATGATTTTAACAGGAAATTCAATAGTTTCAATTGTTGATATAAATAAATATAGGTAGAAAGTTTTTAGCAAGGAAAACTAGTATAACTTCTTTTTTATGCAATGCTTTATTTGTCAGCAAGGGGAAATGGAGAGCATGAGGTGAGATAGAAAAATTAAACGAGCATTCTTTCATTTGAGTGTATCGTGGTCTTTGAATATTTTATTTTGAACTATAAAGCCTAGGATTTCTGCTATAGTAATATCAGTTGCGCTTTGTTTTTCATCTATGTGAATCACACTTTCTTCAATAATTTGTATTGGTTCTGCTTATTCACAATAATATTTTGCATAGTTATTTGTATTATTTTTTGTGAAAAAACGAGAAGACAAAAAATAAACATATTCTTAGATCTATAAAGGCATAATACATAAATATAACCTTAAACTTGACATCAAATTATAAATTTGACCTTAAACTTTGATAGTGCACAAATATGACTTTTAACTATTTAAAACTGCACAAATATGACCTCTGATCCTATGTGACAAAACGCGTGTTGTACACGCAAAACTGCGCGCATCGGGCTAAAAATTTGAGTGTTCCAACAGGAAAAAAAAAAGAAAATGACTATTATGCCCTTAGTAATTCTTTTTTATATATTTAAATGACTTTTCACTATTAGTTTTTGTTATTTTCAGCTCAAAGATGAAACTATACTAATAATAAATAAGAAAATTATAGTTTTAATAAAACGTTATTAAATTAAATTTATTAAATTAACGTTATTGAAAAAAATATTATTAAATTAACATTATTAAAATATTATTAAATTAAAATTATTAAAACTTTATTAAATTAACGTTACTAAAACGTTGTTAATAAAACGTTATTAAGGGCAGTAGTAATATATTAAATTAACATTATTAATAAAAGGTTGTTAATGGCCGTAGTAGTATATTAAATTAATATTATTATATTAACGCTATTAAATTAACGTTATTAAGAAAACGTTATTAAGGACATTAATAGTAGTATATTAAATTAACATTATTAAAATGTTAATAAGATGAAAATTTTATTACAATACTGTTTTTATTAATAATAATCATAATAATAATAATAATAATAATTAGTCGTAGTAATAGTAGTGGTATATTGATAGAAGCAATAGTAGTATGTAATATGTAGAAATAGTATAATAATAATAATAATAATAATAATAATAATAATAATAATAATAATAAGCAAAACGACGTCGTTTTAAGTTTCAGATCAAAAGTCCTCCCAGTTAGCCCTTTTAATGACGTGGCACTGTATGATTGGATTACATATCCACGTAGGCGCAAGTGAAACTCACGCATGGAGGTTGCAAAATCGGAGGTCATATTTGTTCAGGTTTTGAATAGTTAAAGGTCCTATTTGTGTACTATTAAAGTTTAAGGTCAAAGTTATAATTTGGTGTCAAGTTTAGGATCATATTTATTTATCTATATTATGTCATCTATAAATGGAGGACGCTATTTCGTCATTTGAATTTGTTTAATATATAAAGCATAGAGTATTAGCTAAGTTGCTACTTGTATTCAAAAAGTTAATTAAGCTAGTTATACACTGTTAATAATATTAACAAATCAATTAGTTGTGGTTAGTTGACTCACTTAGATGGTCGTGATAACCTACTCGAGCTTCTCTCATTAGTATATATATATACCTCTAGTGTATTGTAATTGATTAATTATATTCACTACTTAATAACAAAATCATTCTTCTCTTCAATCTTCTCTTCTGTCTCTTTCTGCATTGTCTCTAATTGTGTAATATGGAGATAACTTGTTTGATCCTTAATTAGTTCATGGTATCAGAACTATGACACGACTACTCTTGGTTTATTTCTCTAACTGAATCATTCTAGATTCAGCATTTCATCTGGTCATTTACTTTTTGATTTGTGATTCCACAAATTTTCTTTTCCTCTGTAAATTCCGATTTCTTAAATTGTTCAACTTCAAGAACATTAATTCTTGCTTGTTATTTGCTTCTGCTAATTCTGGAAGATATAAATTCTTCTGCAAGAACAAATGGTGTGAATGTGAATGGAATGTGTAATGGTGTTCCTCAATATGATGGATTGAATGTTGGAAATGTCCGACTAGCCACAATCAAAGTCAAGCTGTAGGCATTGATTATAATCATCCTCTGTTCTTTGTCCTTTTGATGTTAGTGGAATTCATATTATCTCATTTCAACTAACAAATATTAAAAGTTTCTTAATCTGGTTTTGGTCTATGAGAATTTCTCTTTTAGGTAGGAAAACGCTTGGCTTAGTTGATGGTTCTTGTGATAAGGAAAAATTTCCAGAATACATGTAGAATCACTGGAAAAGGGTCAATGCAATTGTTTTATCTTGGTTGTTAAATGCCGGAGCTAAGACTTTTCTTGATAGTGTGATGTATGTATCTAGTGCACAGATGGTTTGACAGCATATATTAGAAAGGTTCAATAAGATAAATGGTTCAAGAACATACAATCTTTATAAAGAGATTGCTACAACTTCTCAGGGTACTTCTGTTTTAGTTTATTTCTCAAAACTGAAAAATCTTTGGAAAGAATTTGAGACTCCAATTCTAACTCCTGCTTGTAACTGTGAAAAGTCCAAGAAATTTATTATGCATTTGCAGAAACTGAAATTATTTCAGTTCTTGATGGGACTTAATGAATCATATGGATAAGAAAGGAGTCAGCTATTAATGATGACTTCATTATCTTCTTTGAATTAAGCATATGTCATGATAGTCAGCGATGAAAGACAGAAATAAATTGCTTCTATAGCTGGTGTTCTTGGTGCTAATCCCATTGCCAATATGGATAATTTGGAATTTTCTACGTACTCTAGATCTAATAATACTAGGAGTAACAATAATACTTGGAGGTTCAAGAAGGTGTTTAGCAATTATAACTTGGTTTGTGAATTCCGTAAATTCAAGGGACATAAGTAAGGAACAACGCTATAAATTTATAGGTTATCCTGCTGATTTTAAGTCCAAGAAAAAGTTATAAGGCAATGGGGTTGCATATAATGTAGTTAGTGATTATAGGCAAGAAGATGGTTGTAATCCTGTGAAGTATGAGAGTAGGTTTGGTTATGGTTAAGGAAAGATGGCTCCAACAATGAGATACTCTCTAGCAACTGCTGGTTCACAAAATATTGTTGGTGAGGGGTCAAAAAGTCATGTTGGAGATGCTTAATTCAGTCATGTGGGAGGCGCCCAAAGGATCAATATGAGAAAATCATCAAACTACTTAATCGAAAGAATGTCGGTCCTTCTGTGGCTGCTGATGCAATAGGTAAAACAACATCAAGAGAGGAAATACATATGACCATGCTAACATCCAATAGTTAAGAGTGGATTATTGACACTAGTACTACTAATGATTTGGCATCCACTCTAGAGTGGCTAAATAAGAACTCTATAACAAAGATTGATAATCCCAAAAAAGTCTACTTACCAACTGGTGATGTAGCCTTTGCTACACATACAAGCACTAGCTTAATATCTCAGAAAGCTAGTAGTTTTGATGTGTTTTATGTTCCTCAATTTAGTTATAATCTTTTGTCTATTTCACAACTAACAAGGGAGTTTTAGTGTTTTGTTTTCTTTTTCCATGACTTTTCTCTTTTTCAAGATCTCTTCACTGGAAGGGCTAAGGATATTGGTAAAAAAAGGGATGGTCTTTATCTTCTGCTAAATCATCATGATTCATATGGAAGGAATCTCAGTTTAGCTGTTCAGAATTCCCAAGAAAATTGCAAAGAAGATATTAGTTTTCGGTATGCAAGACTAGGACATAGTTCATCTGTAGTACTAGATAAGCTATTTCCATTTACTTTGCATCATATTAAGAAAGGCTTAAACTAGTGTGTGTCCTTATTTAAAACAAACTTGGATGCCGTTTCCTTCTAGTAGTATACAAGGTGTGACTTGTCTTGAATTAATACATGTAGATCTTTGGGGACCTTATAAAACGATTATATTTGATGAAACTAAGCTTTTCTCAATTATAGTAGATGACTATTTAAGGTTTGTATGGATATACTTGTTGAAACATAAGTCTGATATGTGTGTCTGCCTTCAGTATTTATTTACTAATATCAGGAACTAGTTTAACAATGTTGTCAAGATAATTAGGACTAATAATGGAACATAATTTGTAAATATTGTATGTGACACTATGTTCAAACGGTTAGGCATAGTTCATCAAAGAAGTTGTGTCTATATACCTTAGCAAAATGATGTAGCTGAGAGAAAGCATAAACACATCTTAGAGGTCACTAGAGCTCTAAGAATACAGCCTTGTATACCTATTAAATTTTGGGGACATTGTGTCAGTTTATCTAATCAGCAGATTGACAAGTACAACTACTAATAATGTCGCTCCCTTCTCAAGACTACATAATAAACAACCTAATAAGTCATTTAAGGGTGCTAGGTTGTTTCTATTATGCTAAAATCTCACTCAGCCTGATAAAATATTATCTAGAGTACTACCTGTAGCACATATAGGATATTCCAGTGTGCAAAAGGGATATGTTCTACTAGATGTCACTAATAACTTATTTTTTGTCAACAAGGATATTTTCTTTAAAGAGGATATGTTTCCATTAAATAAAGCAGACAACACCTACATATCAGTCTTCTTAGATACTACTCAAGGCATTCCACTTGCAGACTCTTGGTTGAGTCCAAACATTGAGTTTACTAGTGTCTTTCCTATTAGTACACATGTGACAATAGATGATTAGCCTAATACTAGCGGTGTAGTTTAAGAAACACAAATAGAGGATAATATGGTTCTTAATGGCATGCAGGAGGTGGTAGATGAAGTTTATGCACTAGTTTCTCAAAATGAGGACTGTAGAGTTGTTCATGAGGAGAATCAAGTGGTAGTTCCTGAGAATAGAAGATCTTTAAGGGACAAGAGGACACCTGTGTAGTTAAAGGATTTTTTGCCACTAAATATTCATGATAGTTCACAGTATCATATGGATTGGTATCTTAGTTACAGGCTTGAGTAACAACTATCAAGAATTCATTGTTGCTTTCTCTAACTCAGTAGAGCCTAGTTCTTACTCAGAAGCAGCCAAAGACCCTAAGTGGATTCAAGCTATGAAAGAGGAGATACAAGCTTAGGAGAATGATCACATATGTGATCTTGTTACATTACTCAAGGTAAAAAGGCTATAGATTGCAGGTGGATATATAAGATCAAATAAAAAGCAAATGGTGAGATAGAGGGGTTGAAAGAAAGATTGATTGCCAAAGAATATAGTCAAAGAGAAGGTATTGATTACCATGACATTTTTTCTCCTGTGGTTAAAATGGTGACTGTTAGAACTATTCTATCACTTGTAGCAGTTTCTAAATATCCTATCCATCATATGGAAGTTTACAATGTCTTTCTTCAGG